>NW_019384886.1:362295-365157 GCF_000671375.1 Centruroides sculpturatus
CGACTTTTGATCGTTTGTGGGTACCACTCTAAAACATTAGTCGACTTGTCTTCTAGTAATGTATTCGGCCCATACCATATTTGGTTGAATACTTTTCTTTTCGGTCACAGTGGCAGGTTGCTTTTAGAATTATGCTATTTTTGTCAAATGTACTGTATCTGATTCTAATTCTTCTATTTATTTCATTCATGATATTGTTATCCTTAGTTGTTTCTTGACCCAAAGAGATTTAATTTGTTTCTTCAATCTGTGTTCTTTCTGTCATAATCTTCCTTTTTACAGTTAATTCATTAAACGTTAGTTTTTGTCTTTTGCAGATTCATCTTCAATGCCACTCGAATATTTACTTCAGTTCTATCATTTCCTCTAATCCATATAGGTTACTAGTAATGATATCTATATCGTGTGCAGTGCAGAGACGACTCAGACGTTCCCCAGTAATTGACTGGCGTCTAATTACAGAATGATTCCGTAGTCGTAGTTCTGGTTTTTACCACGAGATGCCGCTAGTGTCGTGACGTTCAGATAGCGTATACCTCGTACTGTACGGTGTGCTTGGAACTTTTTGTCGATATTTTAGCTTTAAAAGCACACAAAATGCCTTTCTAGGCAAAGACAGGAGAGTGATACTTTGCCAGTTGGTACATTCGGTGATATCTCTCCTTTTAAGAATTCTGACTACAGTGCCTCTTCTCCAATCCTCTGGGAATTCCCCACACTGCCAGCACCTGTTAAACAATAACGTTAATATTTCCAACATGGGTTGCTCTCTATGCTTCAAAATCTCAGCCGTAATTTCGTCCGAACTAGCTGTCTTATTATTCTTTAGGCTTTTAATTACAAGCTTTACTTCCTCAAGGGTAATATCGCTATTGTCCACCTGAAGCTTATTCTATGTATCCTCAATATCGAAATCGTATATGACGGTCGGTTCTGCTTGATTAAATGTTTTTTCGAAAAATGTTCCATCTACCTCTTTTTCTGCTCATCTTGAGCAATCAGAAGCTTTCCATTGTTGTCTTTTATTGGAACGCTGGAGTCCCAGTCAATTCTCCTCATCCCAGTCAATTCATTGACTATGTTGTAAAAAGTTTCGGGGTCATTTCGGTCAGAAGCCTTTTGTGCTTCACGCCCTTTTCTTCTAACCATTTTTTCCTGTCTTTATGACAACTTTTTTTTACACGTTTATCCAATTCGGTGTATCTTTGGTTTCGTTCCTCCATCTCAGCCATTGTTTTAGATTGGTCTCATTTATGTTTTGCAGCTTTCCTCTCATCAATCAACTTCCACGAGCGATCTTGGATCCACTGTTCTTTTGTCTTCCACGATGTCTTTCAATGATGTTTTGGATGCACTCTGTGGTAATGTCTCTGAGGTTTCACAGAAATCTTCCGTATCTGTCATCTCTCCAAGAAGGGCGAAGCGAATATGAAAAGAGTAAATGTTTCAGCGATGGTTGGATCATTTAATTTTTTTTTTTTTTTTTTGTTTTAGCATGTTTTAGCATTTTATAAATTCAAACATGAACAACATAAGTTATTTTAATTAACTCTAAACTTGAGGTAATTAAGTTTTACTAAAATTTGTGTATGAGTTTCTTTTAGACATATGGATATTGAAATATCATAATTTAGATAACAAAAATGATACCTAGATGCATCATATTCATGATGGAAGGACAAGAAAATAAAAAGTCATTATACAAATAATTTCACATTTAAAAAATTCTTTATATTTCCATTATTTCTTCAGAATTAAAATTGTAATAACAGCAGTGAATTAATTTAAATTCATTTCAAGATGGTAAACATAGTCTCAAAAATGATAGTATATATCAAACAATATTAAGATAAAGCAATGTAACTAAATCTATAACAAAAAGCTATGTACTGCTGTACCTACTACAGAGTTAGTTTATATGTGTATAACAAAATTTAAATACATACCATTATATTAAATATGCATTTTTAACTAATACAAATTTGAAAGAATATGCTACCACATACTTTCACTTATTTAATATTAATTTTAAAGTACTAATAATAATCTTTTAATTAATTAAGTTATAAAATGTTGTATTTATAATTCTATACTTACCATCAGTAACTAATTATAGAAACACATTTTTAAATAAAATTATAAAATTAAAACTTTATTAAAAATGTTTAAAATAACAATTAGTAGAATGAACAATGATAATTCCATCTTGCTTGAATAAGAAGACACCTCATACTCTAAATTTACACTTGGTTCAGTGAAACATGGAGATATTATTGAATATTTCTCAGCTTTAAGTATATTTCAGATAAATAAATAAATAAATTTTTTATTCAGTTATATTGTATTTGAATAATTTTAGTTATTACATTCAAAAGAATTTTTTAAATTTATTTAAATACAGAAAAAAATTATAAAAACAAAAAATAAAATTTGAAATTTTAATCAAAATATCCTGTTCTTAATTTTGAGTTAAGAAAGTATAAAATATCTACATTTAATATAACTGAAAAATCAACCTAAAAATTTAAAAAAAAAAAAAAAAAAAGTTGTAATATAGAGGGCGCGAGTTTCGATGTTGTGTTATCGCTTTTTTATATTAAATTCTCTTTAAAAAAGTAACTTATATAAAATACTAACCAATCATATCTTCGTTAAAAACTAACAGCCAATCATGTTTTTCTTTAAGAGCAAATCGTTTTTTTAAAAACTCACTCGAAGTTTTAAAAGTTGTAATATAGAGGGCGCGAGTTTCGATGTTGTGTTATCGGTTTTTTTATATTAAATTCTTATACAAATTAAAATATAATCTATACTGTATCAGTCTTTATTTCGATATAATTCAAAAAAATTTTTTTAATATTT
>NW_019384886.1:365267-376465 GCF_000671375.1 Centruroides sculpturatus
AATTTTTTTTTTTTTTTTTTGTTTTAGCATGTTTTAGCATTTTATAAATTCAAACATGAACAACATAAGTTATTTTAATTAACTCTAAACTTGAGGTAATTAAGTTTTACTAAAATTTGTGTATGAGTTTCTTTTAGACATATGGATATTGAAATATCATAATTTAGATAACAAAAATGATACCTAGATGCATCATATTCATGATGGAAGGACAAGAAAATAAAAAGTCATTATACAAATAATTTCACATTTAAAAAATTCTTTATATTTCCATTATTTCTTCAGAATTAAAATTGTAATAACAGCAGTGAATTAATTTAAATTCATTTCAAGATGGTAAACATAGTCTCAAAAATGATAGTATATATCAAACAATATTAAGATAAAGCAATGTAACTAAATCTATAACAAAAAGCTATGTACTGCTGTACCTACTACAGAGTTAGTTTATATGTGTATAACAAAATTTAAATACATACCATTATATTAAATATGCATTTTTAACTAATACAAATTTGAAAGAATATGCTACCACATACTTTCACTTATTTAATATTAATTTTAAAGTACTAATAATAATCTTTTAATTAATTAAGTTATAAAATGTTGTATTTATAATTCTATACTTACCATCAGTAACTAATTATAGAAACACATTTTTAAATAAAATTATAAAATTAAAACTTTATTAAAAATGTTTAAAATAACAATTAGTAGAATGAACAATGATAATTCCATCTTGCTTGAATAAGAAGACACCTCATACTCTAAATTTACACTTGGTTCAGTGAAACATGGAGATATTATTGAATATTTCTCAGCTTTAAGTATATTTCAGATAAATAAATAAATAAATTTTTTATTCAGTTATATTGTATTTGAATAATTTTAGTTATTACATTCAAAAGAATTTTTTAAATTTATTTAAATACAGAAAAAAATTATAAAAACAAAAAATAAAATTTGAAATTTTAATCAAAATATCCTGTTCTTAATTTTGAGTTAAGAAAGTATAAAATATCTACATTTAATATAACTGAAAAATCAACCTAAAAATTTAAAAAAAAAAAAAAAAAAAATTGTATTTAGTTATATCTGAAAAGCAATTGTAAATTAATTAAACAATTCATATTAGTTTCAAATTTATACAAATTTTAAAATTTAATTTATTGGCAAGAATTTATAAAAAATAAAACAATATCATAACAGTGTACTAATTAATTTATTCAATTTAAAATAAATTTTTAATCAAAAATGAAATATTTCTTTTCATAGATAAAAAAAAAATGTAATGCAATATTTGTCACATCACAACTTACATCATTATACCATTCAATTTGATACAAGCATACCTCAAATTAAGGCACTTCACTAAATAATGATGCTTTTCAATTATGATTATTATTATTTTCAGTGCTTGTCTTGCACTTATGAGTTTTTTTTTCTATTTTTTATTTATTTATTAGCCTTGCTTTTGCATTTTTTTAGGCCTTACACTATTGATTGTACATTTAATATATAATAATATAATAATGTAAATATGTTTTTAGATTTTTATATACACCAGCAAGTTGGGAAAAAAAAGCTGAGTTCAAATGTGATATTTGCTTTATGACAATGGTGAATATTGATCTAGTAAATAATAATAATAATAATTTTTTTCAATCTTAAATGGATACTTAGTTTTCTCAAATAAATTAAAAATGATGTAACAGGTAATATATAATTCAAAATTTGTTATCTCAAACATTAAACAAAATATGATGGATATAGATTTCATTGGTTTGTCAATAGACAATATCTCTCTCAATTTGGATGTCCATAATTCAATCAAGACTTGAGTGTTAAAAAACAACAAACTGCCCATGACTACTAATGTAAAATTCTGTACATTTTGTTAATCAAAGTTACTTTATTTATGTATACTTTATTTTATCTCAGAGAAAAATATTAAAACATAAATGTATCTTATATGTATAAGGTTTTTATACATATTTTACTGTTTTTTGTTTAAGATTTAATATTATAATAGCAAAATTATTTTAACATAACCCTATAAAATTTAGATTTAAGAATGTTTTGTTTGAATGCTTAAATAAAAAAAATGTTTTAAACTGATGGTAGAATGAAAGCCCAGATAACTTTTTTGGTTTGTAATTAATAGATAATTAAAATAAAGATTCTAGTTTATAGCTGTCTGAAATTATTTGTGTAAGAAAATGGAGTCTGTTCATAGAAATATTTTTAGGTTTCATTAACATTCTTATATGTAAATTAACATGTTTCTTGAATCAAATAGTAAATAAATTAATGTATCCAGCTTACATTTTGTTCAGTATTAACTAATTTTATAAATTATCATATTTATTCCAAAAAATGTCAAAAATATAAAAATAATTATTATTATTATTTTCTAAGTATAGTGTTTTTATATAATATAACATTGTAAAGATTATGAAAATAAATGGTAGCATATAATTTTCAATACATGTACAATTATATTTACATTTCTTGAACCCACAATAAATTAAAATCATACTAATAAATTAAATTATAATAAAAATAATAAAAATGAAAAAGTACAATACTCTCAAC
This sequence comes from Centruroides sculpturatus, assembly GCF_000671375.1. Lineage (NCBI taxonomy): Eukaryota > Metazoa > Arthropoda > Arachnida > Scorpiones > Buthidae > Centruroides > Centruroides sculpturatus. The sequence goes on from NW_019384886.1 coordinate 367,863, forward strand.
TTAGTCAAAATGTGAAATCTCCTAAAAAAATTAATCAACATAGTAAATAATTAAAAATCATTTTATATTGCTTTTAGTTAACATAAAAACTGTTTAAAAGTACAATATTTGTGAAATTTAAAGAAATCTGTAAAGCAAATTTTAGTTAGAATATCAACATATTAATTCAGATTTTAATTTATATATTAAAAAATAAAATATAATGTATGAAATTATTATTAAAATATAATAAAAAATTTCATTACATTCATTTTTGTAATTCATAAAATTATTTAATGTTTAATGCATTTATATGAAAACTTTAATAAAAATTATGTATGATTATGAATAAAAATCAATACTATAATAATTAATATAACAATGTTAAAAAAATAAGTTTCCCTGACCAACTATTATATTTTGAAAATTAAATACAAATAAACACAACTTTCTTAATGCATTAAACATTAATTTATAATAAAACCATTAAAAAATTTTTAAATTTATTTTAAAAAATAATTCAATATTTTGTGTTTAAAATTTTACTTCATGATTAGAATATTAAAATTTTAATTTTTTTTTAATATAAAATTTAATAAATATTGCCATTAACGTTAATATATCAGATATTTCAACTTATATATGAGAGAACTCAAATTTATAAGAATATAGAACTCAGAAAATACCATATATTGTTAATTTTTGAAGTGTTATTGTTTATGTAATGCAATTTGTATGTTATTTAATTATGAGTAATGAAGCAAATCTTTCATAAAATATTCAAGAATGTCATTTTTTTAAATGTTATCTAAAACATTAAAAATGTATCATTTAGATTTCAAAACAGAAAGCATTATAAAATCAATCATGACTGATTTAATTTTTTGCATTAAGTATACTGTCAAGTTATTATGAATGTACTCATAACTTTTTCAAATATATATGAATGACTGTCATTAACAACAAAGCAGATTTCATTAATTCAGATATTATTATGCATAAATTCTTTCAATTGTGTCTCAAATTTCTATATACTCAAGAAATACTTCGGCATTAAAATTTTAGAAAATTTTAAATGTCAGAAGTTCAGGCTAACAAAATAAATACATTAAACACTAAAAATCATTATCATAGATATTTACATATATCAGTAATGCTTACCAATTTAATATAATCTATCAATAAACCATAAGGAATTACAACAGTACCAGATGTCCACTTTTTATACATGAAAATATATTTTAATATACAGTATTTTAGTTTTTTTATATTTTCTAATCAAATGTGTTTTTATTTTTCTGTTTATCTAAAAAGTATTTATAAAAAAAAATAGAAATTAGTGCTGGGACAATTAATTGAAATTGGATCAGAAAAATCAGATGTTTTCCAATAATTGGAATTGGAACTGAGCAATATAACTTCTTTATGCACACTGGGGTGTGTATAATAAATATATAAAACCTACTTACTTGTGCCTCTAATCGATGTGTAGAAATACAAAAATAAACAACTATGTAAAAACAAGGCAATGGAACTGAGCAACTCTCATCACAATTTCAAATTCTTAAAACAATTCTTTCACGTTTAATAAGAAAATTAATTATTTGTTTCAACTGAAGATTAAAAATATTTAAAATTACAATATTAGCAATTAAGTACTGTATTAGTTTATTGGAAAATTTCATGCTGACAAAGCAGAGAGTATGTGACGCTCCATACATGAGGCATGTCTATCATGACAAACTTTTCTTTCATGTAGTGAAAACAGCAAGAGGTTGCATTCAGTCAATACTAACTGTCCTCATTTTAGGGGAGATAAGGTCACATTACTGTTGTCACCCAGCTGGTATTAAGTCGGCTTGACCAGCAATTTCAAATCAAAGCCAACAGTTGACAAGAATATTTAAGTGTTGGCAAAACAGTTTAAAATATAAACAAAATTATATTTTAATTGAAAAATTATATAAAATTCTGGTCTTTACACCAAAAATAAAATTAATTAAAATCAAATCAATTAAAACAGAATGGTTCAGAAAGTGTGGATAAAGTACTTGTCTGATTTGACTAATTTGGTTATATTTCATCCAGGTAGAGATGGGTCTCTATTTATATCACTTTTTTGTTAAGTATTAGTTTCAGTTTGCAGTGACTTTTAATATGTATATATAGATATAGATTATTTTTAATATTCAATATGTTTACTTATAATAATAAAACAAATTTCTCATTATATTTATGAAAGTTTTTGTTACAATTCACAGTTGATGCTGTAATACTGTATGTTAGAATTTCAAATGTAATTCGCATGATTCTAAGTAATAATACTTTCTTGCATTAAGTCTACTGCCATTTTGAGTTTTAAAAATTGATTTTTCAAGATGAGTCCATCTAGATCTTTGTCCGATTCTTCTTTTCTTCCAAAAAAAAAAAAGTTTATGCAATTGTTAATTTAGGAAAACGTAGCTCAAATGAATGGATTCAAAACTTGGTTAACTCATGATGATGATAATATTTGTTCAGCTCATTGCATCATTTGTCAAACCTCATTTAGTGCTAAATATGATAGAATTAAAGCATTTATGAGAAATATGGGGAAGACGGTCCTAAACTTCAAACATGTCAAACATGGCTCAAAAAGTTCTGTTCAGGAAATTTCGAATTAAAAATATAAAACAAGAATGCCTAAAAGCTGTCAAAATAGAATAGTTGTGGGAAGAAATTGTTAAAAATTAACAAGTAACACAATATATATAGAACCAAGCATAACAAAAAGCACTGAAAGCATACAAGAGTAATGGAAGAACAAAAACAGTAGATTGCATTTACACTTCAAGTGCATTTTTTCACTGTGTGCAAAGACTGAACTTTACAGCAACAATCAAATTCCAAAGAAAATTTTTGTCAAATTTAGCATTTGAAGAATGAAGTATCACTTAAATTGGAACACAACTCTTGTTACACAATCAAAATTATTACAATAAAAATTGAAAAATGGTAAGCAATGCCATTTGAATTATATTTATTTATAATTTTCTGCCCTTTGTTTAATTTTTAGATAAGTTCATTGAACACCTGCCATAAGACTGAGGATGAGAAAGATTCATAAAAATGGCTTGGTGCAATTCCTTTTGGAGCAATTTGTGATGCTGCATTTTATAATTCTTCACATAAACAATTAATATTAGTTTTGAAATTCTTATTTCTAAAATTTTTTAAAATAAAAATGTAAAACTAATATTAAGTAAAAATTCTCAATTTGAAACATTGTTGATGAATACAGAGAAGTTGTTAGTTTTAGTCATTATTATCATTATTATTTTGCTGATGCAAAATGCAGTTCTCAAGCATTGAGTAAGAAATGTTGCATGTAGGGACATCCCAATATTGCAATACTGAATCAATAATTTCCTTCAATGCCAAGTACTTTTTGTACTCGATACTTTTGGTGCAATACTGATATTAATAATTTGCTTCAATTATCAAGATTCAAGTATCAGATCTTGTATCATTACTTTTTCACAGAGAGGTAAGGTCCAACCGAAACCAGATTTTGAAACCAAATCAGAAACCAAAATAAAATTTTACGCTATTTCCAATTAAGTTAAACTTATATAAAAATATTAACGACCAAAAATCAATAATTTATTACATCATATTTTACTTCCAGAATTTATATATGTTTAGAGTTCAGATTACTATTTAAAAATAAATATTTAGTTAAACATTATGCAATACTTTTGTTTATTAATCAACTTGGACCATCAGTGGTGTTTAAAATGAGCTAAAATTTATATATACTTGTTTGCACTGATATTTATAAAATATGAACACAATAAGGAACTTTAATTGTAAAGACATTCTTTTACCTCTTCACCAATGATTTCTTATCCACCCCTATTCCATGTGTAGTAGAGCCCATTCTGAGGGCTGTAGATCATGGGCTCTTTGTGTATATAAGACATCATACAAGTATAAACTGAAGTATTGACTGACACATTGACTTTTGAACCAAATAGCCAGGATTCAATTCCCTGGAGTAAAACCAACAAAATATTAATTTCAGCTCTTGGATTCACTCAGCCTTCACTGTAATAAGTACAGTATCTACTCAGCAGTAAAAACAACTGGAAGGCAACACAACAGACTGCACAGTGAAGCTAGCAAGATTTCCAGTTTTGATACCCAATGCCAATAATGGCCAGTATACTTTAAGACTGGTACCAGTATCAACACTTTAAAACTACTCACAATACTGGTATCGATAATTTTGTGGTATTGGGAATTCCTAGTCACATTTATGGGTAAATGGAGGATGTGAAGTAATTTTGTTGGTAGTGAGTACGATAGTTAGAGGTTAATGTCAATGGTCTTATATTGTTTATGTAACATCTGATCAATGTGCAACTTAGATGACTTATCAACAGCAGATTCACTTGTGTGTGTCCTGACAATGGACTTGGTTGTCTGAAAATACTTAACAAAAACTTGTATTAAAGTGAAGTCCAGTAAAACAGATTATTGTTTGTTATATTTTGAACATAATTTGGTTATAATAGTAGTCAAACTTAAAAATGTTTCATTTATCAGTTTCAGATTATTAGAACTATATGAATTCTTAGAACTATATACTGAATTCTTTGTCATAGATTTAAATTTAATAGAAAGTAATGATTGATAATAATAAATGATGATAATTTGTTTTACTTATTTATTTTTTTATTTATTTGAATTAAAAATATTTATCATCTACTACTAATACAAAATTATAAATTCAGAACAGCATACATTAAAAATACACTGCTAATAAATTTATACAGTAATACCCCAAACTTAAGCGATAGGTGGAACCAAGCGATAACCGTGTAAGTTGGGGTATAATTTCACAATTTGTGCAAAATCCAAGTCAGATGTAAGCAAGCTAATAAATGTTCTCGCTAATCTTATTTCATCTTTTGATTCGTTCACGGTTACAATAAATCACCACATAAGAGTCTCTCAAGTCTCCATAGATATAAGAAACACAGAAATAAATAACACAAAATAAATTGTAGCTATGTGTCGATTCCACACGACACGTCCGAACATGTAAGCTGAACAATAGTGTGGGGGGAGTGGGTAATCAACACTTACGTGGCACTCAAACAAAAGACAAATCGATGAGATTTGAAAATCGCGTAACACCAGGTTCGTGTAAGTCGAGGTATTGCTGTATTTAAATTATTGTCATTTTATAATTATTTCAATTAATTATGGCTAAACTGATTGTTTTAATAATGTAAATTTCATTTGATTGATTAATTCCAATTATATGAAAATGACTAACATGAAAGTATAAGATACATAATGATAATTAAAAGTAAAAATCTTTTTTAATTTATATATCTTATAATCATTTAATTTTAATTTTGCACACATTTTAACTTTATTTCAAATTATTATTTGTGTATGTCAGACAATGAAAAATAGTTTGAATACTGAAAATGAAAAAAGTCGATGTAAATAAAAAATACATAAAATAGGATATTGAAAAATAAACAAAATTTGTTTTTTATTTATTACTTTTTAATTAATTATATAAATATATAATAAGTTACGAAAAATAATAATCAATTAAACATGTAATATTTTAATCATTTTTAAAAGCAAATTGTGAAATTATGATCATCTTGCAATTTTAATTAGAATATATACATATATATATTATATGGTATATTACAAAAAAAATATAAACTCGAGTTCTCTCATATCACAGAATGCTATGCAATGTGAAATTTTAGGAGCAATAATTTATAATAAAAATATGTAATTCATATTTACAAATACCCTATATGAAAATTTTAAAATCAATTTAAAGTATTACACTTAAAATACATTACTTAAGATTATTTGTAACTTACTGAGCTCCTTTATTCAAATTTCATAGCATTTATAAAATTCTGTTTAGTAAAAACTGAAAACAATAATTTCTTTTACTAACTTTCTCTCGATGACTGGAACGTTCTTCTCTTTCTTTCTTCCTTAATTCCTGAAGATAATCACTAAATAAACTTTCTCGTTCTCTCATTTTCTCTATATTCTTGAATCGTTCATCTTTTCCATATTTCTGGGCAAAATCACTAAAAATTGACCTTAAAAAAATTTATAAGTAAATAAAACATTGTTAAAACTGTTATTTATAGTTGCTATATTTTTATTCTTCTTTATGCATAATTGTTATTTTTTACTTTAAAATAGATAATTTTCTTAAACTACTTATAAATAATTTTATAATTTATTCACTTTACTTTTAAGTAAATTCCAAATGCTGCAATAATTTTGTGGCAGTATTAAAACTTTTTATATTGTTACAAGATGATAAGAATTTTCAACTGACAAATTTAAATTTGCTATTAAGTTGAATGAGATAAATTTAACAATGCAGAATTGCAGTGTACCATGTTAATAATTACAGATAAAAAGTAGTGATAAAATTTCATAATGTTGATATCTCATGTTTGCGTAATAGTCTATATCAGGTTTTCTTAAACATTCTAGGACCTAGAGTAGGGGTAGAAAATCTATGGCATGTAAGGAGAAATCATCTGGCACATAACATATACGATTTCAATTTATCATCTGCATTTTTTAATCATCATTTTGATTTATCACCTGATCATCCTTTTTTTCAATTGGCTTTTTTACATTTATTTTACATGAAAGCATATTTGTTTAAAAAGGTTTGCCATCCCTGGCCTAGACTATAAATTGAGGCAATTTGATATTGATTTCATTGCTAGTGCTGATGCTGACATTAAAGATGAAATAATCACTTTTTGCAATGGACAAACTGAACCATCACAAATTGCAATGATTACAGAGAACTCCTAGAAATCATTTTTCTTGGAAGTGAACCTCATTGTGGAATTAGATTTCTTACTCCTGGTCTAATGCTTAAGGCTTGTTGGATGGCCAAAGCCATTTATGCAATCAAAATATGGATGTTCATAGCACAGTTCCAAAGAACGAAAAAGAAGCTAGGATACAATACATAGCAATTTTTATTGTGAGATTCTATTTGAAGGCATGGTTTAAAACTCCCATTTCCAATTGCTGTGCCTTTAAATGATATGCTTCTGTTGAAGAACCTCTAACAGTACAAGACTGCAAACTCTACAGTTGCCAATACTGCTTTGATAAAGAATTACTAATAGATACAAAAGCCAAAATGAACGTAATGAGAACACCCCAAAGCAAGTGATAGTTGATCAGGATAGCATGTTGGAGAAAAATTTGGACTATTTTGTGTCAGCCAACCAAGATTTTTTTTAACATACTTGGTCTTGAGTCAAAATTCACAAAACTGCATATCACTCTTGCCTTCTGTGGTGAACTACATTGTCACAGAAATGAGTATCAGGCCCATCAAACGCATTAATGATACAGTATATATAACACAGAGTTGTGTTATACTGTATCTGAATTGATTGAGAAATACAATCGATTAAACATCCAGAATAAACAGCAAAACCAATTTCTTTTGCAGGTTGTCAGTGTTCACCAGAAGAGATATTCGAACTTTACAAAGAGAATGCTTGCCAGTAACTATTAATATTCCACTGTATGAATATTGTTATGTTCATCTTGTGACATTGTAGCATGAAATTACCAACTATAAATTTTAAATGCTTAGTACTGTATTACCTTGTATTTTGCTTAAAAAAAAAAAAAAAAATTTAGTGTTACAAACTTTGATAGCAACCTCTGAAGTTACCAAATTGCAAATATATTACTTTTTTCAATATTGGAACAAGTTAGCTAAGTAGTGCTCCTATGTAAAAAACAACTTTTGTTTTCAGTTCCAATAATAAGGATCATCCTAATATAATGCATTAATCTACTTATTTTTTGCAATATGATAAAATCTAGAAAAATAAGACATACTTGCTAGTGAGTAAAGCTTCTTCTAATAACTTTCGAAATTCTTCTTTCCTTTCTTTCATCTTGTTTCGTTTCTCCCGTCTTTCTTCTTCTGCTCTTTCTTTCACATAACGATCAAATACTTGTTTCCGCTCTTTTGATGTAAGAAGAAGATATCTCCTATCAAAAACAATCTTGTGAAGTTCTTTTTCCCAAGTTGAAAATGCTGACACCTAAAAAGAAGCAAAATAAATAAATGTGGCAGATATTAAATAATAAATGATTTTAATGTGAATAAATAATTTCTAAATACAAATATTGTTATTACATTTTAAAAAAATACAATTCATTATGGGTTAAATTTGAAGTTAGCATTAAACAAACAAAAGTCTAAATATCAATTAGAACATAGAAATGAAAAAGCTTTATTCATGTGTAAGTGTATGGTGTATTATTAATTTTGTATTCATTCAAAAACAAGTTTCCTTTATCAATTTTCAAAGCCTTATACTGTAGATTACAGAAAAAAAAATACTAGGTACTGGTAAGCATATCATTCTTTTTGGGAGGTGTTGTGTTTTACCATAAAGGTGCATATTGTATAGTACATAAACAGCAATAATCAGAAATTTTCACAAAGTGCAGAGCCTGCATACCCAATACACCAAGATATAAGACGGATATTTAAATTGTACATATAATTTTTAATATATATATATTTATATTTG
>NW_019384886.1:377816-391181 GCF_000671375.1 Centruroides sculpturatus
AAATTATATATATATATAATTTTTTTTTTAATTTATAATACAAAACAATTTCTATTTACCAATACATATTAACAGAGCTTTAGTAAAAATAAAAACAGTAAAATCTAACAAAAAAACATATTTAAATAAATATCAACTTATTGTTTGTTTTAAAACTTGATATATATTTATATATTTTTAAATTTTAAATCTATCACTACCATTTTTAAAATGAATTACTATAGTTTAAATAAACTTACTTCTTTTTCGGCTAACATGTCTCGAAATTGTTTCATTCGTATTTCCAAAGGAATAGTAGCTCTTTCCTTAGCAGCTTGAACTTCTGCTTCCATAGCAGCTTCTTTTCCAATATCTATCATTTTCTTCTTTAATGCTGCATCCTCTGAACCTACCTTATTATCTAGACCTATCTGAAATTTAACTTTATCTTCATACTCATCATCAGATCTGAAATAGAGCAATGAAAAATTTTCATTATGTAGTGTTTCATAATGTTTTTACATGCTTACTTGATAAGCACTGTAATTTTTAATTCTTTTAATTATATATTTAGAAAAGTCAACGTTAATAGAGTTTGTAGAAATCAATAAATACTAAAAAAATAATTTCAAAGAATCTTAGTTTTCTACTTAGGTGAGAACCAAGATTCTTGAATTGTTTAAATTTCAGTAAATATTGACTTTTGAAATCTAATCCTGTATTATAAAATAAATAATATCCTAAGTCTAGTAAAATCATTAGTTGAGTAAATAAATATATTTCTCATAACAAAGGAAATAGCTATCTCTTCTCTCTAAATCTTGTCTAATTTGTTTATATTCTTTCTGTAATAAAACTCTTATGTAATGATCACATTCTTATTCATCAAATAAATTCACTACATTTAAAAGATTGAACCAGAAAATAAAAACCAATCACACACACAATGAAAGTGTTGTTTTTATGTATCAAGTAAAATGTATATTTCAAATAATCATGGCATATACTATTATGCACAAAACTAGTTAAAGCAGTTAGTCAGTTTGTGTTAATTAGTCTGTTACATTAATTAGTTAACAAAGACACTGTAAATGTCAAAAACATTCAAAGTACATATTTTATTAAAAGTGTTTTCATAAATTAACACAACAGACTAATTATCTTAACTAAAAAAACAAAAATATGCATATTATGTAATGCAATTTTATAAATGTTTCTGCCAATTCACTATAGTTATTCAGGATAAGTAGGAAAACTGAAAATCCCTATCTTGTGAAATTCAGTGATACTATTTTTAAATAATAAAAATGTTTATATAGTGAAAATTCAAAGAAAAATTTTTGAAGTGTATAGAGAAGATAAAATTAACAAAGAGAATGTGAAGAAATATCAGTTTTTACAGAAAGACATGACAAATGGTCAAGAAAATGAACAAAGAAATTCCAGAAAACAGCTATTAACAATTTCTAATAATAGTTATATTCAAACTTTGATTCATAAAGTTATTATGGAGCATCTCAATTTCAAGAAGCTTTACTCTAAATGATGATGTCAAATATCCACAAAGAAAAAAAACATGGTAGCTGCATTGATCTTTTTAATGTATTATCAGAAAGATGGCAATGAGTTTCTTAACCATATTGTAAATGATGATGATACATAATTTCCACGTCAGAAGAAAAAAGGTAAACCTAACATACTTAGTCCCCAAAAACCAAAAAGTTCTAACAGGTTAATGAAAAACTGCAAACTGGATATACATAAAGAATGAAAAACAAGATTTTAAAGCAAGTTTTAAACCTAATGATAAGCTATAAATTAGCACAGAAATATTAGTTTAGTTAAGGTTTTGTACCAGATATCTAAGAAGGTTGTATTTTTCATTCTTATCCAAACAGTTGATAGCAACAAAAATCATGGTTATGGTTTTTGGGATTAAAGTCATTCCTTTGAAATTCATCAAAAAGAACAACTATCAATGCTGACTCCTGTAATGAAACACTAAAGAAGGTATGCTGATAAATTCAGAGCTGATAAGTGCTAATGACGCTTCCTGAGGTTTTTTTGCATTACAATGCTTAAGTACTGTACATTGTACCATCCATACAAGAAACATTACTTAAATATTTCAAATAAGAGATTTTTAAGCATCCTCCATAAACTCCCAACATAGCATCAGATGATTAAAACTTGTCTCTTCATCTCAAGAACCATGGTCCCAAGTTAAAATCACGTTCCATCTCCCTTACTTTCTAATCCTAAATTTCTTATTTTCCTGACATTTTATAGTTAACATGACTTTCAATTTTCTTCACATTCTAATTTTTCAATAATGTCACAGGTATATTTTTAATATTTATTTTTGTAGACATTAGGATATTTAAGTTAGCTGCATATTTATTTAACCCACCTAATAACTTTCCTTTCCCTCTTCTCATTCCCATATAACCAATATTAATTACACTATCTTTTAGTACTCTATACAGTATAAATGAGAAATGGGGAATAGAAACTTGTAATTAGTTAATGGTAATTATTTTATATTCTTCTATGCAAGATATACAGGGTACATCTGAACCCATTAGAAAATTTTCATACATAAACTGCATACTAAAATAAATAAAAAACTTCTAGTAAGCATAACTCCTAAAAGCAATAAAACTTTTGCAGTTTCAGTTAACAGATCATCCTACATCCACTGAAGTAATTCTCCCTCAAAAACTGAGATTATTTTTAAAATAGGTACTTCAAAGATCCATGTCTATTACAACTTTACTTATTTTAGTACATAGTTTATATATGCAAATTTTTTGATGGATTCAGATACATCTCTGTGTCTTAATCCATCAGAATAATAATGTAATCTGTATACTATAATATCTTAAACAATTTTCAAATTAAGAGGGATAACATTTGATATTTTTAACACATTAGAAATTGTTAAAACAATACTTAATATTTTTAATACACGGTTTTAAATAGTGTTTAAACAAAGCTTCTACTATGTTTATCTTTAAAAAATACCAGTTAGAAGTCTTTACTCCAAGTAGGTTATTCTCAATTTTTTATTTTATGTTACAATAAATAATAGCTTTGAATTGTCAACTACTAGAAAGTAAGCTTAAACATAATAATATGTAATAAAAAAGTATTTTTTGTTTTGAGAAAATTGGTTTTTCTTCCAATTTCAATAATTTGAACACTTATTGAGTTCACTAATGTCATACATTAACAACATGGTCTTAAAAAAATGTGTTCTGTGAAGTAGTGAGAGAAAAGCTGATTTATAGTTGTATTAAGTCACTTACATTATTATTGTTCCAATGTTTTTGAGTTTTGGGGATTATGTTATGTTAAATCTCAACTGCTATTCACACTTCCAAACTAGAGAGCTTCATTTGCATAATTTCATAGTAAGATTTGAACAGTGAATAAAATTGCATCTCACTAATTTAATATTGTAGTCACATTTACAAAAGTAAGTAAAAATTATTTAGAATTTTCTAAACAGATTTCTAAACAGAAAATTTTCTAACAGATTCCGCTGGCCAACATAAGCTGTTAAATTGTAAGTTATCAGTGCTAGCAAAAGAAAAACCCTTAATCAAAGGGTTTTTATTTTGCTAGGTTCGTTAAATGTTTGAGATTTTGAATAATTATAATTTGTAACTTTTACTAAGAATCAATTGTAATGTTATAATTACTGAACTGAAATTGTAACATTGAGCTTTATAGTAATTGTTGTTTTTATTATTATATTTTTGTTTGTAGTCAGGAAGTCCAGTATTGGCATTTCTAGTTAAATTTTTTTATTATAATAATTAAAAAAAAAATTAAACAGGTACAAGGATTGTTTCTTATTAACATTTTGAACCTTGCAGTCCATTTTATGGTATTTGATTTTGATGGCAAAATTTAATATGTTCTGTGAAGTAGCGAGTATTTTCTAAATGTTTATCATTTTATTTTTCCTTTTGCATAATCAAATGCAATCTCCTAAATAGAAAAGTAGAAATCAGGAAAAAAATAAAATGTCTGATACTAGTGGAAATATATTGAAGCAACTTTTTCCAATGAAAACACAAAAGTTGGTTTAATGATAAAACAAATGCTTAATTAATGTGATAATTGTGTGCAGAACTTATTTAATGTATCAATATATTATACTATATTTAATAAACCTTTTTTTTCACCCACCAGTTTTTACTTTTTCTGGATACACCTTATACAAAATGTTACAGAATTTTATTGTTATGCTAATTAAAATCAGATTAATACTATCTGTTATTTATGCTTATTATTATTATATAGTGCATACACATTAATCATCATGACAATATGAAATATGAATTTCTATAAAACATTACACACACATATATATATATTAAATAATATTCAATACAGGTATACCTCGCCTTATGACAATAATTGGTTCCAGGAGAGGCAACTTAAGTCGAATTTACTTGTCTCCAAATTTAATTGTCACTAGGCTAAACTGCAAATAACCATTCCCAGCTCTGTATTTTATTTATAAATGCATTTTTAATAATATATGGTTAATAAGAACCTATTTTAAGCTTTCAAACAAATAAATTTTAGTTTTTATTATAGTACGGGAAAAAAGTAATCTAAATTTACGAATACCATGTACAGTATGTACAGTACATACTTGTAAATATACATGTTTACAATTTGGCGATGCTTACAGTACATCATGGACTCTATTTGTGAATGGGGTTTGCTCTAAGACATTATACAATTAGATGATTTTGTAAGGTTAAATAACAAATACAGTTATTAAACAGTAGATATTGGAACTACCATGGAAAATGCCAATATTGAGCTCTTAAAGGCTGCTAAATAAGATGACAACAGAGTCACATATGTTTTCATATTTCGTTCTCTACGATTTATGATGATTATTAACATTTACTCTAAATGTATGTATTTTAATATGATTTTATGTGCTTTTAACACTTTTCTAGTGATATTATGATTTCAATATTTGTAGCGGACAGACAAAGTTCAATAAAATGACTTATACTTGATTTTTATTTTTCTATATATTTTTCTGACAAATGATGTATAATTGAGAATGACGTAATACGAGATATACCTGTAATGGGTTTATGAGTGTCAAACAAGACCAGATCATAAATGCAAAAGGTTTCAGAAAGCACATTTTAAAAGACATGATGCTTACAGACAATACTTGTAGGAAATGTCATTTATATGCACAAAAATATATAATGCATCACAAAGAGCTGCAAACTTCTAACATAGACATTGACATAACCAAATAGCAAATATAATGCATCAAAAACTTGCATAAAGCTTTTCCATCCCCTTGTCATAGAATGTTGCTACCAATGACCTGAGCCGAACCCTAACGTTGTTTTGAAGATCGTCATTAGTCTCAAACCTCTGCCCTCCTAGCCACTTTTCCTGTTCAGGAAAGAGATGGAAGTCACTCGGTGCTAAATCAGGGCTATATGCTGGGTGTTTAAAGGTGGTAAAGACCCACCCACTTTAAAACTTTTTAATGTGTGAAGATGTCCACCTCTTTCCTAAACTGAAAATGTGGCTAGTAAGGCAGAGGTTTGAGACTAATGAACTAATGACGATCTTCAAAACAACGTTGTTAAGGCCATCTCAATTCACTGGTGGCAACATTCTATGACAAGGGGATGGAAAAGCTCATCCACAGATGTGACAAATTCCTCAATCTTCCCAGTGATTATGTTGAAAAGTAACCATGTTTGTATCTAACTTTTGGTAATAAATTCATTTTGTTATTTACACTTGTCTTTGTTTATGGATCATCACAGCTTGCAAAAAACCACCCTCGTATATCAATATTAACGTAATCGTGAAAATATTGCTCAACAGAAAGAAATGTTACTTATATCATTTCTTCAAATTCAATTTTTTTCTATTTCAAATTGTAAATGATTATAATTTTATTCTATTGTTAACTTAATACTAAAATTTTCAATTATGCAATAATGCAATATTCAATTAAATTTGTTAATTCTATAATGCTTAGTATTGTTCTTGCCCCAAAGATGTTAAAAATAAAACTTAAACACAGAAGAAACATTTTCTACTATAAAATATTCACAGTATTGCCTGAAAATTATTTTTGAATTTTCATTTTAGTAAAGTTACTACTTTAATAATTTGATAGAGCTTCTTCCACTGATGTTATGGGTATTCACAACTGACACAGAAAGCACACTAATGCTAGCATCAAATAAGCAAATACAGAGAACTAGTAAAGATAAAAATAGCCAACAGAAAAGTTTGTCAACAAAAGTAAGAAGTTGGACGTAAGTCATACTAACAATACTTTTATGTAAGCATATTTTAAATACAATAAAATGTTGCTATGTGCCTGGCTGCAAGGGAACATACAGCAAAGGAGACACATTTTTTTCAATTTTTCATATATTTTTTTTTATTTGAAGGAAAGTGTGACAAATTAAACTGAGAACAGAGAGGAAACCAACAGAAGTTATGAAAATGTACTCTTCCTGTTTCAGAAATAAAGATTTTAAGTCAAATAAATCATATTTGCCCAAAAATAGTCCTAATTTATACAATTTTAGATGCACAGTATCCATTGTTTTTTATATACTATTCTTTTATAAACATAACATATTGAATAAGCAAACCCCTGGTTAAAGTTTATAATATAGAGCTATCTGTATTATGCCATACATTCATATTTTGTACAAACAATTAAGATTTTTATAAGGCTTGTCATGATAAAATTCTCAATAAATCATCTCTGCTGGTAAGTTGTCATAAAAGCATTTTTTAAATTTTAAAACTTTTAAGTTTTATTCAGATTTTAAAATAAACTGTTTTGTTCAAATTTAAAAATGATATAACTAACTGCATAAGCAGCTGTTCTGTTTGATTGTAAAACAGTTTAACATTTGGATCTGATGATGGGACAAAATGGTACTGAGAACTACTTTATCACATTAAAAAGTTAACTCCTTTAAAAGATTTGGTTTTTTTCTTAATAAAACTTATCCCTACACTCAAACTTAAGCTTTTTTCCATTATACAATAATTAAAAATAAAAAAAGTCTTTTATAACAATCTCATTACAAATTTTATTTAATTTTCTTAATAATATAAAAGTTAATTTTTAAAATAAAAATTCATAACAACTATGCAACTCATTGCTGGATTTTTCATTTTGATATTGTCAATAATTGATAGTTTTTGTGTGCAATATATCAGATATGATGATTTTTGTACTGTTTGAGTAAATATCCAGGAACTGATTAGAACACTTAGGTAAACCTAGTCATTCTGCCTCATGTGATACACAGTGCACTGAGTATAAATGTACAAGCAGTACTATCAGATGGTGAATGACAATTGTAGCAAATCTCTCACATTTAAAACATTAAAACTAGAATTATTTTATAGATTAGAACCTGTTAAAAATAATGAACTCCTCTAATATATTTTCTAGCTCAACCATTACAAAATGAATTACTTCAGCATGAATCAACTGATATTACATATAGCAGTGATCAACAGTCAGAATTGGAATTAGGACATTAAAAAGTAAGAAAAAAAATCAGTGTAAGTGAAAAGAATGTCAACAAATTTATCCAGTGCAACATACTTCATAAGCATGTATGAAAAATTAGTTTCAAAACCACTTTAGATTCAGATAAAAAGATTTCAATTTTAATTGTTTTACTACACAGAGCACTTTTCAATTCTACTTGTGAACTTTATAAAAAAAAAAAAAGTATAAATCTGCAGTGCAGTCCAATATGTTGGATGTGAAAAGCAAGATTTTGTTTTTTTTTTAATGAAACCAAAGTTAAGTTTGTCATATAATGAATTGGCATTGTTATTCTGTATTATATCTACTACAACTACTGACATAAAACCATACTTCAAAGTCTAGTATATGAAGCATATCATTCCAAAGTGCACCTTATTTACTCAATATTTAACAATCTTTTAAAGCTTTAAATTTGAAAATGCTAACAGTGGTTTATAAACCAACTTGCAGAATGCTATAACCCTGTTTTTGAATGATAAAAATATTTTACTATGATAATTCTTTATACTAGTAATCCCTAATATATCCACTTTTTTAAATGTTTGTACCATATAAGACAGTTTACATTCATCTCATATATAAGAACTAGTCAGTACCATAACTAACTTACCATATACTTGTGCAAGATTTTATTTTTGGTGCACACTTTTTCAAAAAAAAAAAAAAATACAATAGAAATAGTCAGTTATTTTTTTTAACTTTAACCAAAAATGTTACAAAATCAGCTCCAGAAATTTAAAATATAATACTGATCCTTTTCTGATGCCTCATTTTAGAGCCCCCTTTGTCCTGAATCCTATGCCTGTACATCTGTTGCACCTGCCTAATTACAGCATCAAGAATAGCAAAAGCATTTAAAAGAAAGTGTACAAGAAAACATACCAAATTGTGACACATTCCTGTCATACTTAACTGCATAAAATTTACCATTGAATTTAGTTGCTTAAAATGTTGAATATTAACATATTCATATTGCAAGAACATATACTTGTAAGATTTTAATAGAGATAGTTCCATCTGGAGTAATCACTTTTATTAAGCAGTCTATGGAGAGAGGAACATCATACAAGTTTGTTACAATAAAGAAATCAGGAGTTCTTACTTTAAGCATAGCAGGCATAGTTTGTCATAACAGACAAAAGTTTTCTAATTGACTTTTGTACAAAAAGATTACACTGAAACATTCAACTTTCTTGTGACAAAAGGGATAACTATCACAAAGTAATGGCTACAAAATGCATCCCTTTTTTGCTGAGAGAGTTCACATAGAATGAGCAATTAACCATATAAAGCATTTTCAACTGTTACAAAAGAAAGTGCCATTGGAAATCTTAACAATTACATCATCAATATATTGTATTTTCTGTGGAACAGTTAATCTTTCTCCACCTATATTAAGCAATGATTCATTTTTTCTTTATTGATACTGACTGTTAGCTGTTAATAATATAAAAGTGTATGTTTGTGTGTATATGTATGTGAATTCCTTATAACTCCTGCAATTTTCGTTCAATTCAGATGAAATTTTGGTTATATTTGTTATGTTTGAATGGAAAGTATAGGCTTCTTATTTTGTGGAAATATTAGCTATAGTAAGAATAAATGTTTTATTGATTTCAGATCAGTGACTGCACTTATGTTGCAGAGACATCAGTGGCCATGTGATGTTCATGCTTGATGAAGAAATTTCCCTTAAGATGCACTTTTAAATATTTTGTCAAATGGCTTATTTTAAAACTTACTTCATTAGAATTAAAATTTAAACTTCCAAAAAAGATAGTGGCATCATGTCACTTCTATAAAATTAAAAATCTTTCCATAGTGACTACGTGACATTTTATTATCCAATAGGAAGTAACAATCTAACGAGCCCATTATTTATAAAGTGTTATCACTCATCTAACTAACGTACATACAATTCATCTTTAGCAACGTGGAATTAAAAAGACTCACTATAAAAAAATCCTAGAGGAAAGCATAACAGTAAAATTGGTCAGGTAAATCTAGATCTAAAAGAATAAGAATTGAGACCTCTGAAGGCCATGAAATCCAACTTGAGCAACATCAAGTAAGAATGGCTTTGTCAAGAGCTGTACTCATAAAAAGCATTCTGTCATGCTTGATGGTAGAATTTCTAGTTAAAAATAAATAAAATCCAATTTTTAGCATGTCTAATTTTTATTTAAAGTGGTTTGAAAGTTCCATGATATAAGACAATAGAAATTTAAAACAATAATTCTCAATCCCTTTTAATAATTCAAATAATGAATACAAAGTTCTTACAGATAACACTACTTAATTTCTTCATTGTAGATTGAAAATAAGCAAAAGATGGCATCCTTCCAAATCTAAAAGGGATAGATTATTATGGACAGATTCAAATGAATGTCCATAAGAAGTTTTTAATCTATATTTACTATCCACTTCTTCAACATAGTTTACTTCTTCTTTCCAAATTAAATCACATTCAGTTTGCTTTTACCCTTCTCACAAGCACTTGATTTCAATCACTTCATCTCCCACAATTGCATCAGAAGAGCAAGCAAAAAACAAAAAGTTTGGGTGCACAACCAGGCCTAATTTTTGGACAGCTGCTTCAGATCCAAAACATTCTACACATTTTCTCAGTGCCATTTCTTCCCACTTTAATCTAAGTTGAGTGTATCTATTACCTCTAAAATTTTATTATTGTTTCACATTTGATGCAACTTTTCAGTGTATCATCTTTGTCTGTTTTCCTTGGAAAATATCAATAGCATCTGTTAGAAGTTATCCTAAGTATGCTTTCCGATTTTGACACAGAACTGTTTGGTACTCTTGTATAATTAATATATTCTATTTGAACTGCTTTCATTAAGATAAAACTATCACAACAGTTTAAAAAATTAAAAATATCATGAATGTACAAAAATCAAGATCTTACAGTCCACTAAGCTACACAGTCTTTCTTCTTTATTCAGAAAGGGAAAGTCTATATTTTATATTTTCCTTATAATTACATTAAATATCCACTTGTCTAGTTGTCACATATTTGTCTTGTAAACAGGAATATTGTCAGCATTTTGAACACATTGTGCTGTAGCAGACTCAAAAAAGTGTGTATGTAATGCAGTATTTCTTGCACTTTCCAGAAGGAGTTTTAGCTTGTGCCCACTATTTAGAACAGCAATCACTTTCAAAGCAGTTGCATGCATCTGTTATGCAAGTGTTTTTAATGTACCCCATTTTCTTTCACAGTCAATGCTTGATACTCCTCTAGCAGTAATGATTCTTCCCAATTAACAAACAAAAGGACTGCATTGCAATGTTTGCATTGACCACTTAAATCTTCTGGGCAGGAGCAAGAAATAGTAAATGTCAATTTCCCTAAATGAGGGTTAGACCAGATATACACATGCATGGATTTGCTGGTACTAGTGACTTTTGGAGTGCCAGTAAGAGTTGCACATGTTAATATGAATTGTCATGCTAGTCCATCTGTGCATGTGAAGATTTTGCTGTTGAAAGTTATATTTATATTATTAATTATTATTACTAGGTACATACTATGCAAGAGAATACAATGTAACTGATAATTAAACACACATTCTTTTTAATATTAAAAAAATGAACAGAAAGTGGACTTCAGGAAAGATTATAAAATTTGTTAAAGCATACAAAAGACATATTTGTTTATGAGACATTATGTCTGATATTTATAAAATGCAAGAAACATATGAGTATGTATATATAAATATAATAGAAATTTGGCATGCACCATGGCTAAGTTTACAAGACATTTTGTAATTACAGCAATGAAATATGAATGTTCCAATACACAAGCATTTAAAAAATTAAACTGAAAAATCATTAGTCATATTCTCAATAAATTCATTAGTAATTTTCAATAGTATATTCTGCTTTTAAAATGAATCTGATTGATTTGAAATATTTGTGTTTTTATAAAGTCAAACATAAAAAATTAGAGTGAACATCACAATGAAAGATTTTTCCCATAGACTTCACTGTTAGAAAATTTTTCAGCATGCAAAAAAACTTGCTCTACTCAATTGTGCATTCAGTTTTGGCAGAAACTTTAGAAAACAGTTCTGTTTACATCTGCATTTATGCATTTGTGTTTCAGGCCTAAGTTCACATTGGTTTTAGAACATTGATAATATTGCTCTGCTTTCCTGAGGCACTGATACAATTTTAAAAAATCAAAAAATGTTAAAATTACACTGTTAACTAATTATGACTAAGAAAATGAGGAGAGAGCTCAAGAGTATCAAATTCAAACAAGTAACCACCCAGAAAGGAGTCTAAAAATTTACATTATTCAGTGAAAAAGCAAAGTAGCTTGTGTTTAGAGCTTCTTGTCCTTTTATTCAATTGTTGTACTTCTTAAATTTGTCAACTTGACAAATATTGGCTATATCATACAGGAAAAGGTTTTAAAGAGTAAANTTTAGTGTTACAAACTTTGATAGCAACCTCTGAAGTTACCAAATTGCAAATATATTACTTTTTTCAATATTGGAACAAGTTAGCTAAGTAGTGCTTCTATGTAAAAAACAACTTTTGTTTTCAGTTCAGAGTTAGTAAGAAACAAAACAGCATCATTTGGGAACTACTAATATATATGTCATAATGTCATATTCCGGGCTGAATAAGCTACTTACTTTAATATGCTTTAAATTATAGTTTTTCCAAAAAATTTCTAATCTAACAAAGAATATATATGACCATTTAATTAATTTAATAAGTTTTGTTTTAATATTTTTTACTTATATAAAACAATATCATTGGTTAAAACTCTATATCATGTGCACATATATTGAAAAATGCAATAAGATTTTAAAACATTTTTAGTTTTAAAAATTCCTTCATTTCAAAACTATCAATTTAGTGTCAATAAATTTCCAGAAAAACGAATGAATTCCCTGACTTTACATCAAATATAAGTTTCCCTGATTAATATAAAATTCCCTGATATTTTCCAGTTTTCCCAGTGAGGGAAACCCTGTAAAATATATAATTTAAATATCAGAAAAGTAAGAATAAATCAAACTAAATATTTTAAATACAATGAACTACTTTACAGTAACTTTCAATATAATTTTACAAATTTAAAACCAATAATTAATAACAAGAAGGTGAACACCTCTATTACAATAAACATACATTCATACCTACAATACATACAAAACTACTTAATAGAGTTCTATTTATTATACTTTATCAACAAATTGCTTTCAGACTTCATTTGTCCATCTTCAGAGTTGTTTTCCAGTTTAGGTGTTCTGAATCTTTCATGAATGTTTTAGAACTTTTTAAAATTCTTTCAGTGACTTTCAATTGGAATTCTAATTTCTGAACCAAGAAAGTTGGTTTAGAATTAGAATTTAAAAGAAACCATTTTAGAAAAAGAAGAAATATTCATTAATAAAATTTTTAAAATTTAAATTGCAGTATTCAATTAGAACATTGGCTCAAGAAATCAGTAGTTAAATCTAGGATTCCAACTGAAAATCACTGAAAAATTTTTTTAAAATGTTCTAAGATATCTATGAAAGATTCAAAAAATCTAAACTGGAAATCAATTCTGAAAATGAACCAAGTCCAGAAGTGCTTAGTTGAATGTAATAAATGAAAAATCTGTTAAGCAATTTTGAAGTATGAAGGTGAACAAGTTCCTATTATTGCAATTTTTATATTCATAAGATCTCGTGAAGTTATTAATAGTTTTATAAAAAATATAAAGGAATTATTTATTTTATAAAGAGTTATCATATATATATATATATATA
>NW_019384886.1:395025-499941 GCF_000671375.1 Centruroides sculpturatus
GAACGCGACGAAAAAATTTTACTCGTCATAAAACGATAAATAGTTTGTCAAATTTTTATTCATAAAAATGCAGTTTCAACTGCTTTTTATTTTATAAAATCCGTCTTCTTGCGCCACCAGAGGGCCTTTTAAACAATAAGTAGTCTGTTAGCGTTGGTCGGTAGTAGTCCAAATTCAATATGAACGTTTGTTTCTTGAAAGTTTGATCACCATTTAAATACAGTATTTACTTTTAATATTGCCGATATGTCATCCAAAAGAAAACGTGTTGTATTATCATCAAAAGACGAATTAAAGTATTTGTTTCGATTATCCGGATTTTTCCTTATCCGGACTACCTTCATCCCCAATTAGTCCGGATAATCGAGGTTTTACTGTACTTCTTAAATTTGTCAACTTGACAAATATTGGCTATATCATACAGGAAAAGGTTTTAAAGAGTAAAATGAATTACTTCAAATTGTCACTTTTTCTTGGATGCATATTGGGTCTAAACCCCCTCTTCAGCAATTAATAATTCTTATAAACAAGTCCTGGGAGGGAGTCATAGAGATTTTATATATCAATATTTTGATCTAGAAACTATGTAAAATATTCCAGAATTTAAAAATTTTTTCTTAAAATACAGAAAAAAATTAAAATTCTGTAAATAAAAAATCACTTAAAATAACTGATTTGCACAAGTTATTCAGTTTAATAGATATTTATAGATAACATTTCATAAATAATAAAATAAAAGAAATAAAAAATAAAATTTTTTTTAGAAATGAAATCAAGTGTAAAAAAGTTTTTTTTAAAATGAGATATGGAACCACTGACTTTTTCTACACTTTTGACAGAGTAAGAAAAAACAAAGAAGTTTCTTAGAACAAGCATCATCATTTTTATTTGTTGAGACTATATATATATATATATTATTTTTTGTGTTCTTTTCTTTTTATTTTGAGGTATAAAATGGATTCAGCACATTCTGTGTCGATATTGAAAATTGGTCAAAGTGTTCACATTTTGAAGCAGTGACCACTTTCTTGTTCCCAATTGCCATGTAAAGTTTATAGCATCCTATGCAATTCTGAATTTCAGAGGTACAGTAAAACCTGTTGACTGATAGAAATATAAAAATTTTCAAATTATAAAATCTACAAAATATGACATTGACATTAATTAAATATATTTTTTAATGTCATGTTTTGCATATATATACAAAACATGACATATTCTATATATATTCATATAATTTGCAGAATTGTTATCTTTATAAAATGCTCATCTTCTGGTAATTAGTAAATGAGCATTTCATAAAGATAATAATACGGAGCCAGAAACACGAGGTAAAATTTGCAAAATTGTTTCCATGGTTTTCCCCCATATGAATTTCTGAGAATATATCAGTTGCATTCTCTCTGAAGTTCTGTGACAATCTTCCATAGGTTCTATCCTGTTACTCTTAACTTTGTTTGTACTATTATTATTATTATTTGTAGTCAGTCAATAATGATTGACAACTGTTCTTCGGCAAGAGCCAAGCAGAGAAACAGCAGACTGATGCTTGAAGCACAAATAAATGTTTGTACATTTTGTTCCCAAGAAATTACTACAAATAAGGAAATATATACCAAGTCCAAAGCACATCATATCAGAAATATCCAGCACAAACTAAAAACTAATAAAACAAGCATTAGAGAATTTTTAAATCATCATCTTCAGGTTAAAGACTGTTGAACATCTATATGAATAT
Organism: Centruroides sculpturatus; assembly: GCF_000671375.1. Classification (NCBI taxonomy): domain Eukaryota; kingdom Metazoa; phylum Arthropoda; class Arachnida; order Scorpiones; family Buthidae; genus Centruroides; species Centruroides sculpturatus. The sequence goes on from NW_019384886.1 coordinate 396,764, forward strand.
ATGAACAATGCATGGAACAATTATTTGATTGGTTGAAAAATGTAGACATCAATAATGACAAAACCAATTATTATTTAGGTAGTAAGATTTAACTTATAGTTGTACTTCAAAAACAGATTGCTATGCTTTGGAGAATGTTTCAGCATCCCTGTAATTAATGGGCATGTTCCAATAATTAGCTTTGTATATTTCGAGCATCTCTAGATGTTCCAGATTGGTCCAGTTCCTATTAGAGTATTAAATTTGTTTAAATAAATAACCACAGTACTTTTATCTAGCCCAGCAGCTTTATCTCTCTATAAAACAATGTTTCAATCTTCTCCTAAGATCTTTTGATATTATTCAAAAAAATGGTAATGTCTGAAGAACACAGCATATTTCAAATTCAAAAACTCAAAATAAGTTGCATGTACAGTACAATAATGATGTAATGAAATTATAAATGTTTATCAAAATATGTTTGCTATGCATTAGAAATACATTTCTCTTTTTTATAATTAATATATTCTCCAGGGCTTCCAATTTTCTGAGTTATTCAATAGAGATAATAGAATAGTTCAGTAGAGAGTTGTTCAAGGCTTGAAAGCCCTAGAGATTTTTAAAGCAGACCAACTTGGAGAATGTATTAATTATAAAAAAGAGAAATATATTTCTCATGCACGGCAAACACATTTCGATAAACATTTATAATTTACGTTATTCTTTTACATGCATCTGATTGGAGTTTTCAAATTTGAAATACATCATGTTCTTCAGACATTTCCATTTTTTTTAAATAATACCATGAAAAAAATCTTAGGGGAAGATCAAAAACAACTATTTTGCAGAGAAATGAAGCTACAGAACTAGATAAAGGTACTCTGATTATTTATTTATTTGTGACGTTCAGTTTCGTGAAGTATTTGCTTATATTTGTTTTATTGAGACATATCTTTATATCATTCTTGGATGCAAATGTTGTTAATTAAATCCAGTTTTCAAGTGTTACACAGTTATATATACTGAGATTCCAATAATACAATATCAATATGTCATTCATAAAAAATGCCCAAAATTACCAATGTGAAGTAATTTCTCCTTCATAACAATGCTATGACAGTCATTACAATTGGAGCTGGTCCTACCACATCTCTTCAATATTCATCAAAGTTACCCTCATGTGATTCTGTTTTCACAACTGAAAAATACTCTGAAATTTAAGTTCTTCATGCCATCTAATGAACAGGCACACAAACTACAACTACACTGGCACGTGGGCAAAAATGGATTTCAGATAGCATATGGTATATGAATATAGTATCAGCATAGATACATACAGGTCAAGGAAGAACACTTCAAGTTTCATAACACCAAAAAAGACATAAAACAAATATGTGTAGTCATCAACCTATATCCGGCGTGAAAATTCCAAATTAATATTGGCAAACGCTTTCGATGCCCCTCCTGGGCTCTTCTTCAGGCCAAATTTAATGCACTGGATTCTTAAATTGAATATTTTTAAATAAGAACGTGCTCTGTTACCAGAAGCAGATGATGATGATAGCCAAAAAAATAACATTATTTTGCAAATTAAATGATCAACTCTTAAAAACCATGTTGAGTATATCATCAGTGACTAAAATTTCACAAATAAACAACAAACAAATACTATATGTATATATCTATTATGATAGCAAAAACTGAGTTAAAGTCATGATGACTTTAACTCAGTTTTTGCTATCATACAGGTGTGCAGTGTGTCATATCAATCAGGTGTGCACAGTGTGCATCATATGCAGACAGTCATCAATGAGGTACCAAAAGGCATTCCTAATTAAATGCTTAATTTGAATTATAAAATAAAAAAATGAAACAAGCCCTATGTTGAAAAAATAAAACTGCACGCTCCAACAGTCCAACTATAAATGTTTGCATTATATATTTATAAGAATTTATAGTATTTCACAATCAAACATATGAGAACTAGCCTAATGGTCAGTTTCTAATCCAGAAATAAACTTGTTTGATGAGTATATTACATTTCTAGATGTTCCTATCATCTAAACTCAATTCAAATGAGTTTTGATGATGTTCAAATAGGAGGGCAAAAATAAAACTTGCACATGGGCACAGATATCCTAGTAATGGCACTGTTAACTTAATACAATATCTATAGAAAAGTCAAATACTATCAAAAAAACAAATAAATAAAAAAAAAACCTAATTTTCTAAAGATCTAAAAGTTCCTATACCGTGATACTCCAGTTATTTTCATGTTGAGAATTATGCATAGATTACATATCTGTGCAGTGATTATGAAAGTAATCTAAATCATATGTTTTTTGTTTGCAGATACTTTGACTTTGAGTATGAAAAAATTAAGAAAATAGGTTTTATGATAATAAAAAGAAAACAAAAATATATTTACTCTTGCAAAACAGTTTTTTTTTTATGTAATTGTAAAATTTTACAAATAGTTTGTGAAATAAATTGAATGTTTTCCTATTTTTTGATTTAAACTACTTTCATAATCACCAGCACATATATGCTTACATAATGCGCATTTTGACAGATAAAGTGACCATCAGATAACACAAGGACCAAATTTCTGTCTAAATTCAATAGTTTTAGTTCATATCTGTTGTAAAAGACAGCTCCATACAGTATTATTAAATTGTTTGCAATGAATTTTTTCACCAATAGAGCATAATCATTTCTATAGTGATATCCTGATACAATAATATACAGTAATACCCCAAACTTAAGCGATAGGTGGGACCGAGCGATAACCGCATTAGTCGAATTCGCGTAAGTCGGGATATAATTTCACAATTTGTGTAAAATCCAAGTCGGATGTACGTAAGCTAATAAATGTTCTCGTTAATCTTATCTCGTCTTTTGATTCGTTTACAGTTACAAGAAATCATCACATAGAGTTTCTCAAGTCTCCGTAGATATAACAAACATAGAAATAAATAACACAAAATAAATTGTAGCTATGTGTCAATTCCATGCGACATGTCCGAACATGTAAGCTGAACAATAGTGTGGGGGGAGTGGGTAATCAAGAGTTGCGTGGTGCTCAAACAAAAGACAAATCGATGAGATTTGAAAATCGCATAACTCCGGGTTCACGTAAGTCGGGGTAGCGTAAGTTGAGGTATTACTGTACATACATACATACATACATACATACAAGAAAGATGTGGGCCATACAAAACGTGTTTAGCCAGCAGAAAAGAGAGTAAGGGAAAGGAGAGGAGAAGAAGGATGGAAAGAAGATACACAGCAGAGAAAGGTAGGATCTCTCTGAACAGCATACATATGGCCAACATCAAACAGAGAGTACTGTAGCCATCTACAGTACCCTCTATGTTTGATGTTGGCATGCAGTTTTTATGATGCAAGGCCACAGTCCCCAAAGGGTCTAAAAGTAAACCTGAGTGTAGCGAACACCAATAAATAAGTGCTGCCATGAATAGCTAAGTGTAGAAGTTAGTGCCAAGTAGCTGTTAGTAGGAAGACTTATATCTACTTAATACTAATAAAACTGAATGAGAGTGCTAATCTTAATACTACTTAACAGCTAGACAGACAGCGCAAAAAGGAAATGAACACAATGAAACTAGACAAGACGAACGAACCAACAGAGACAAACGAGCAAGACCTATATATTTTTCTATTTTTATTTTTTATTATTTTTTCATTTATACAATACAATAATATGGTAAGATGGAGTGTGTGCAAATGTAAGTATACATTGTTAGCAAGGCTAATAATGCACACTTACAGCTGTATCATTTAAGGAATTGCAGTCCAAAAGTGATTATAAAGATGTGCAGTCCTCTTGCACAATTCATTTTACCTGTAGTCATCAGCTGTGTGATTACGGAGTGGGTCATGAAACCTATATTGATATTTTATGTAAACTTTACAGTCACTGCTTTTTTCTGGCCTATAAGATTATCTCTAGTTTTAAGATATTTTTTGATGCTTTATTTTATTCACTGAATTATATATTAGGATTGTAAATTTACCGACTTTTTCACTTACCGGTAATTCGGTAAATGAAAATTAAAATACCGGTAAATTTTTTTCTTTAAAAATAAAATTAAGGCAATAAACAATATAAGTCATTATGATTTCCATTTCACATTTTTATTTCAAAGATATCAAATATAAAAAATATAAAAATTAAAGTGTTATTCTAAACAAACTATAATAATAAATATAGAAATAAACAGAAATAAAATAATACAGAAAAATAAAAATACAACAGAAATAATATATAGTACCTAATACCATTTTACTGATTACAATTTTTTAAAAATTAACTTCTCAAGAAACTTAAATTATTTATAGTCTTATCTCCTAATTTTGATCTAATTTTTGTACAAAATAATCCAGATCACGAGAATACCCTTTCTGATTCAACACCTGTTGGACGAATGGTCATTAAATTAAAATTAAACAAAAAATATCTCACATAAAATTAATAGTGAGGTATATTGTTGCTTACACTTACCTGTTTTTTTTTATTATTATTATTATTTTCAATGTCCCTTTATCCCTTTTAAATATCTATAAACACAATATTTTCTACATAGAAATTTCTAGTATGGATTTTTCATTTACCAGCAAGTTTATCGAATGTTTTTTTGTCAATTTATCAGTTAACCGGTAAATCGGTACACAATCCCTATGACACATTGTTCATATATGATTTCAGAATCAAATGAGATACAATTTGTAAGTTAATGTCATGTATTTGGAAAATATGCAATCTACACCCATGTTTTGAAAATATATATATATTTCAGGACATTAGTAAAAAGAAGAAAGTTATTCTTTATGAACCATTTTGAAATATTTGAGTAAAGGATAACAATTCTATTAACTTTTATATTTTTGTTAATTGTAAATTATTATTTTCAAATTCCTGTAAAACTTATCCCAATCAAAGCCATGATTGATTTGATTTATAGGGGATGCTCTTCATCAACCTGTAATTGCTTGAATTAATTCATTTGCCATTTAGTACATTTTGTATTAAACAAGACAGCATTATTTCTGCTACAATTTTGAAAGATTTGATGATGATATGTGGCTAAGCACTTATTCTAGTCTTGAACACAATGTTCAAATTTTTTTGTGTGCACACTCAGTGAGCATAAAATTGTTGTAAATGAGAGTTTATTTACAAGAGTATATTTAAAAACAGTGTCTTGTAAGAAGAGGGCATTATTAAGTGAAGAAGAACTGTAGCTTTTATATGTATGTGGTTCAGATGTGAGTCACTGTTCATTTACTAAAGTTATTAGTGAAGACAGTGATATGTTTCTGATATGCCTTCAAGGAACTAGACAAAGAATAAAATGTCACCAACAACAACCAAATGACAGAAGTGTAAAATGTAATAGAGGAGCATCTGATGAAAATAATATTAACTGATAATTTTTTTTATACCTAATATTGAAGCATTTCTCAATGGTCATGGAGTTTAGGTGCAAAACTTGAGTGAAAATTTGACACCTTTTGATGTGCTTTATTCATTCTTTTGTCAGAAGACCGGAAATAATGGTCGAAAACGTTTGTAGTACTTTTAAATATTTTACTGGTTATTTAAAGGTTGTTGGGAATTTATCATTCTTTTGTCAGAACTTGTGACAAAAATAGTAAATGAAACCAATAGGTAATGCTAACCTTTTACTTTCACATGAAATATTTCCAATCAAGCCCATATAAAATCATGGAAAGAAACAATTACTCCTGAAATGTATGAATTTTTTGCATTAATTTTACTAATGGGTATGATTAGAAAGCCTACTATAGATTTTGTATTTTTCTACTAATTCTATTTTTTAAAATACAATTTCAAAAAATCAGTAAGTTATTACTGTCTTTTTTTCATTTTAATAATAGTTATTACAGTAGAGCATCGATTATCCAACTCAATTGGGGACTGGGGTTGGTCAGATAATTGAAAAAATAGATAACTGAAAAATATGAAAAAATACATTATTAGTATAGTATATTAGTATATCTCATGTAATTAGTATATCGCTATTAACCTACTTCGCGTTGAATTTCCATCGATGTTAAGCCTAACAAAAATTTTTTTAAATAATAATTGTCGCTATTGTATCGTTAAAAATTAAAAAATTAAGCCTAGTTTAAATACTGGCTCCCTTTCATGGTCGAGCCAGTGTTGCCAGCTAAAACACGTAAAAGTACTATTAAAGTAGCCAAATATTGTAGCGCCACATTACTAGTGGACATTTGAATTTGCTGACTAGAATGGTCGGTTAACCGATGTGACGGTTAATCGGGGGTCGGATAATCGATGCTCTACTGTATTTATGTACAAAGATTCACCTTGTACATAAATAAGGATACAGTCAAACCTCAGGTTACAAAAGCCCCTATTTATGAACAAAATTTTGAATGCCATATATGCTCTGGTTGCTGTATGATAAGTTGGTTTCTGAACAAGTTACTCAGCATAGTTGGCCACCAATGGTCAACTTCCTATACTTCCTATGTTAAAGAAAGTCGACAGTCCAACCAATCAATGACAGGACTACCAATTCAGTAGTGGTGCAGAGATTTGCCTCATGTCATTAGATGTCACATGAACCATCAATGATGATGTTACTGGGCTGCAATCTGAAAAAATTGTAGACTTATAAATTCCCACTGTCGGCCATCTGTCCATCCATCCATCTTTCCTTAATCTCAAGAATGGAGTTAAGTAAATGAAAGATGAGACCAGATGTGAAAATCTTAGGGGCAGAAGGCCCCAATTAACTATATATAAACTTCCGATGCAAACTGGAACTCACATTATTTCAATTCAAAAATTTTCCCCTGAAAAATATTAGATAGATGACAATGTCACAATAAATAATTGCTCATTCAAATTAGATTTCAATGTGCATGTAGGTAAGATATTTCTTTGTTTTCATACACATCACAATTGAATTTAAATCAAATTAATAAATAAAAACCGTGTTAATTGACATTCACATAATATAAATGACTTCCAATAATTCATATTTAAAGGTACTTAACTTATAATAATACATTTTTGTTATTTAATTTATTATATATTATAATATTAATGTTTAATATAATATTTATTAATACTAGGTAGCCAGTTAATTAAAATTAAAAATAAGAAAATAATAATTAAAACTCTGGATTTTACATTGAAATTTAAAATTAAAAATAAAAATAAATAAATTTAAATCAAAGCAATTGAAACATAATATTTTAGAAAGTGTGGATAAAGCACTTGTTGTCTGTCTTGACTGATTTGGTTATATTTCATCCAGGAAGAGTCCAGTCTTTATAGACCTTTATGTAAAATATTAGTTTTGGTTGATGGTAAGGGAACATTTTACTTTTAATCTAAATGTATAAAATTATTTGTGCTGACTGACTGATTCATCATCACTCAGAGTAAACCGCTGAACCTAAAGAGGTGAAATTTGGTAGACAGTTAGGGTACATCATGAAAATGCACATTAAGAAGGGATTTTTGGGAATTCCCCCCATGGGGGAAGAAAGAGAGGATTAAGGCTTAATCTGAAGAATGGCTTCTACTGTACTATTTTACACGCAATTTTTTGTTTTTAACTACGTTTAATCTTCATTGAGTACTTAGGTGTATTAAATTAATAACATTTCAGACATTGTTATAAATATTTTTATATATTTCGATTTTTTAACCAAATGTTCAAATCATTTTAAATTCGAATTTGTTATTGCACATTGGTTCAATTATAGAACAAGATCAATTTTCTGGAACATTTACAAATTGAAAACAGTTTGTTTGATTCTCAGCAATTCTCATCATTCTCACCAGTAGATGTTATATAACAATTACTATGGTTGTTGAAATACTGAATATAAATGGGGCTTGCTTGCAAAATCCGCAAAGGCGAAGTCGCAGGTAACAGCTAATATATATACATTTATATATATTATACTGCATTTGTAAACATTTTTATGCATAAAATGCTGCTTTTTTAAAAAAGGGGGAGCCTTTGTTTTGGGGATTGGAAATGGATTAATCCATTTTACATTGGAATAATTTGTTTCAGAACAAATTAAATTCATAAACCAAGGTTTGAATGTAATAATTATATATGACATTTGAATTTCAATTTCTAAAATTTGAGAATTATTAGTGTTGTTAATAACAACTGTCACTGCCAGGCAGTACCACATGTTGTTTGCCATGCTTGAGATTGCCCTTTATAAGATATATCTGGAAACAAAAATCAAAGACACAATTTAGATGACATAACTGGTGAAATATCTAGCTGATAGGCAGTGCAAATCCCAATCTTGATTATACACTGTGTATATTTACTTCCAGATATTCTAAATTCATTAAGTTATTTCTATGGTACTTATATAACACAGTTTTGCTCTAACATAATTAGAAAATTGAGGATATCTTCCATACAATACGACTTCTGGTTTTGCTCTAATGTGGTTTGGGAAATCCTCTGTACAAAATATCATAATTTTTAAGTGTAAACTCTTTTATTCAATATTTTTTTATTCAAGTAAGAACACGTGTCCTTTAAAATTTGCCTATGGATTGAAACTTTCAATTTGTTTTATGTCTTTCGCCAGAGTTCCTTTAATGAAAACTGATAGTAGAATGTGTTTCTTAATTGTCCTAGCATTCCTATCAACCAGGTGTCATCGTTGCTTTCAGACTTTAGATCTTAAGACTTTCACTGTGTTTTGTTTTCATACATCAATCTTCGTATTTAGTAAAGTTTATTTAAGCATTTTAGGTATTAAACTTATTTCTTAATACTGCAATCAAACAATTCCATATTTGAGCACAAATTCTAGGGGGGAAAAAATTGTTCAGTACTCGACTGAACAAAGGCGATCCTCTTGAAGAAATCTTTGATTAATAATATATTAATATCCATACAAAATTATGATGAAATTATAAAAAAATGAAGACGTTGCTGATATTTTTGAGAGATCAACAAAAAAGCTCAAATGACAACGATACTTCGTAAAAAGAAAACATCCTCGTTTAACTAAAATTAATATTAATAGTACTTTTAATTTAATTGCGCTCATAGTTAATTATTAATTGGCTGTAATAAACATATTTCTCTAAGTAATGAAAAAGAATAGTATACTTTTGCTAATTTCTGGAACGTAATCCTATGTTTTGAATTAGTCCTTTGTTTCATATAGCACGAATTCGCTTAACACAGCACTTTTTCAGAATGTATCTACTGTGTTATACGAGAGATACCTGTATATACATATATTGGTCAGTCAGTCAAATGAAAACCAGATTTTTGTGACAAAATTTAGAAAAAACTGCAGGCAGTTATAACTTACATCCACTATGAGTGAACATAGTGGATGTACAATGCTCTGAGGATAGTAGTACAAATCATACATGCTTGATCATATGACAGCAGTGTTGCAAAGATTGCTGTGCCACTACAAATTTGTATAAAAAAAAAAAAAAGAGCAGCAAGCTGTGATATAATTTCTACTCTCTGAAGGTGTAAAACCATCTCATATTCATCAGTAATTGTGTGATAAATATGGTTCTGCATATCTATCTAGACAAAAAGTCTTTGAATAATATGGAAAATTTAAACAAGACATCACAAATGTAATAGATGCACCTCAGCCTGGCCAAGCACACTACCAATAATTACTGAAGTTGAACACATTATGAAAGAAAGTTACTCTTGATGTTACAAGTTACTCTTGATGAAGTAGCTTCAGAACTGAATGGTGGTCACGATTTTGTACTGTACATTGTATTATTCATAATGTACTCAATTTTGATAAATGGCTGCAAGATAGATCCCTAAAGAATTGTTTTAAGAAGAATTGCAGAATTTTTTAGATGCTAAAACATATGTATTATATTAAGTGGAAAGTGTACAGAAATTTAATATAGTTGTATGACATTTGTTTGCAATAAATAATACAATATAAAAAAGATAATTTTAATTTGACTGACATTTGTATACAATTTTTTAAAATTATCTCCTTAACTTTCACTTGTTTATTTTTAAATGTTTTTCTGCATTATCAGCCAAACTGCCAAAACTACAAAAGCCAATATAATGACCTGTTTAAAAGTTAAGGCACTAATATGGATAAAGAACAAAATTATAAATTTATAGATAAAGTACTTTAACTTGATAAAGGTTCAATATTTACTCTAATACATTTGTTGACAACACTTTTCTTATGAAAAGTGTTGTCAACACTTTTCATAACACACAAATAACACACAAATATTAAAAAAAATAATTAATTTTGTTTATATTATCCAAAGGACTTCAGATTAGAATAAAAACTAATAATCTGAACATATAACAAATATTTGAATACACTCAAAATTAAAATAATAATTTTAGCATATATAGAACATATACATAAAATTTATTTTTTGTTTATTTTTTAAAAGAATATCTCAAATTCTTTAGCCCAAATTGTATTAGATATTCATGATTCAATTTTAATTAATTTACCACTAGATGAAGGATTCAAACTTGACCAGTATAGTGTAAAATTATATTTTCATCAAAAAATAAAAAAATTTTTGTTTTGGAGAAAACTATTCTAATTTTTAAATACAGACACTTCACTTGTCTGAAATATGAAACTATTTTTAAGTATATTTTTAATGAGAATTTATGCTGAAAGTAAACAAAAATTATATTCTACAATATGTATATATAATTGTCAAGATCAGGCATGGCCAACATACGGCCCGCGGGCCAGATCCAGCCCGTCTAATGAATTTATGTGGCTTGCAATTAATCTTTCAATATAAGCTACTCAAGTCCAAATAGCTCGATGAAAAATTCTGACGCCAAAAAAGAAAAAAAAAAAAGAAAAAAGGTCAACAACTCACTGTGCATTTAGAGTTAACCCTCCATTACAAATCTATTAAGTACAGCGTAGAATGTTGATAATGTGAAAAACATATCTGTAATTCTGTAATCTCTATGTACAATTTAGTCTTTATGGGGTGACACCATAATGAGATCTTGCACCACCTCAAAATCTTCTTAGGGCAGCCTCTGGTTCGGTCCGCGAAAAAAGTTCTCTTTTCAATTCAGCCGGGGGGGGGGGGCAAAAACTGTTGGCCACCCCTGGTCTAGATAGTTAGTAAAGCTATTAAAAGTGCAAGATATCTATGTGATTTTTGGATAACACCACATAACAAAAATTTGTTAGGCTTTTTTTCAATTACATTTAATCTATATCCTCACTAAAATGGAAGAAAACAAAGTACATTTCTGACATCTGAAAAGTTTCTTTCTGTGGAAATGCAAAAAATACTGTAAAAGCAACAAATGAAATGTATGCTGTTTATGATGATGATATTATTGTTGAATTGACAGTCCACAGAGTTCAAAAAATTCAGAGTGAATAATTTTAACTTAGATGATAATCATGCTGGGAGAGCCTGATGTCATTGAAAATGACCAGATTAAATGTTAACTGAAAATAACCCTCATCATACAACAGAAGAAATAAAAATATAGTAATCATCAAAAAGTACTGTATTTGACCATTTGAAAAAACTTTGTTATGTGACTCACTACAATATTTGGATATTACATGATTTTAGTGAAAAGAACTTATTGATTCTGATCTCTGTGATTCACTTCTGAAACATAACAAAAATCATCTGTTTCTGAAACAAATGGTAAAAGGTGACAAAAAATGGATAATCTATAATAATGTTAGCTGAAAATGATTATAGAGCAAGAAAACTAAATCACTATTATCTACTCCAAAAGTCAATATTGCATTCAAAAAACAGTCATGCTATGTGTCTTATGGAACTGGAAAGAAATCATATACTAGGAGCTTCTTCCACAATACCAGTCAATCAATTCTGATATGTACTGTTTTCAACTAAACCAACTGAAAACAGCAATATCTAAGAAACGTCCAGAACTGACCAACAAAGAATGTTGTGCCCCATCATAAAAATACAAGACCACACATCTATTTGAAAATGTGACAAAAATTATCAAAATATGACTGGGATGTCTCATCTCACCCATCATATTAACCAAACTTTGCAATGTTGGATTATCACCTATCCATGCAAAATTCCCTTTATGATAAGACAGAAAATCTGGAGTCCTGTAAATCTCATATAGAGCAGTTTACCACACAAAAAAAAAAAACAGTTAGGCTCTTTCAAGACAGAATTATGAAACTGCCAAATAGATGGCAAGAGATTATTAACAACAATGATGCATACATCACAGACTAAAGATAAAAGGTTATTAAGGAATAATTTTGTGACACAAAATCTTGCATATTCTAGGGTAACTCTGCACCATGAGACACTGTGCAAAAATAGTATAATGCATCCTTTCTCTACAGCTTGTTATCATTATTGTCAATTATACTGACACAATTTATTATTTAGGTACAAAAATTCCTATAAGAGGTCCAGATAAAAAGCTTAAGCTGATTAAGAAACAGTCGTAATTCAATTCTATTCAGAACTGCTGGCATATTAGACACACAAAAATAAAGGGTAATTACAGAAGTATATTAAAAGAGATTGGTATCATTAACTTGATACAGAATACTGAAAATACAGAAAAACTTTCGTTCACTATGCAAAGCTTAAGGTCCAAGGTGGTCCTATGAAGTATTAGTAATAGTATTTGAATAAGATCATTCAACAAGAAATAACTGACTGTTCACATAATCAGTCATGTTTTTCAAGCATACTTATGCCATGAACCTATTTCTTTGCTTCAATAACTGTAAATGGCAAGTTCTTGCAATAGTATTAATTTTTGTGAAATTAAAACAACATTTACTTAAACTCAATATAACATTATATATAATAAATTGGCCTATTTTTGTTTATTATTCTTGGTTTCTTCTCCATGTTATCATAAACTATGAGCATAGCCTATATATCTTCTTTGCACGTCTGTTGGATATTTTTGGCATATGTCATGAGTGATGCAATTTCTGTGGCCACTACTGTATATTCATTTATATAATATTGTAATTTAAATTCTAAATAAATTTTAAAATTTGCTCAACCTTCAAATTTATCATTTTAACTGTTAATCTGATATTTTGGATAATAAAGTGAAAGCATTTATTATTTTTCATATTTAGTAAAGATTTGATAATAAATACATCAGTGAAAGTGTCCATAAAGTTTTGTTTCTACTTCAGATTTTACAATCTTGAAAAAATTATTATTTATTCACTTATGTGGTATTAACTAACTTACCTCTTCTTCTTAGCTGGTGGTTCATCCTCATCTTTTTTTTCCACTAATAATTAAGAAATAAAAATAGTAATTAACACTGTTATAATAAATTTAAAAGACAAGTGTTAAATTTTTATAACTAAATACAAATGTAAACGATATGTATTATGTACAATAAAAACCCATATAAAAGAGTATAATTTTTAGCTGTTAATAATAAAAAATTATTAATAAAAATACAGTAGACTCACTTTTAAGAGACCTTTTTGATTTAGCAACTCATCATGATATGACAATAATTACAAAAGATCCTAGCTTTTTGCAATAAATGTAATGCATATTTTACTATAAATATAAAGGCACTGTAAATGGTCTAAATTCTTTATGGAGACCTTTAAGCATATACTGAATCAACAAACATGGGAATTAAAACAAACTACTGTTGGAATACTCTATAATACAATCTATTCTATTATATACTTTCATAGAAGTTCCCATTACAATCAATTATGGCTACAAAAGTTTTGCTCTAGTTGCAACACACAAACAGAAAGCTAACCTTTCAACTATTCATTCCAAATAGATGACTGATAATTTGTCCCATGTACCTATTCTCAAATTACAGTATGTACCATACATAGCAATAAACGTTGAGGGTATCAAGTAGTAAAAACTCATTCAGCAAAAACATTCTCTGAATGAATTGTAATGATACCTGTAAAAATTACAGTACATAAACATGAAAAACAGTTAATTTTTTCAAGGTATGATGATAATTCTAATATTAGAGAGGTTGCAGCCGACATTTTCAGCCTAAAATGTGAACGATGAACATCGAGCACTGCCATCTGGCAATTATAGAAGGTTGATAACGGCGTTCGCTATATCTAGCATGGCAAGTAGAAGTTTGGCTTAAAATTCATTTCTTTTTTGTGTTTGGGGTTAAAATTATGACATATTTTATTAAAATAATGATTATTTAAGCATTTATGAATAACACTGTAAAGAAACAGACGATTTTTAATCCAGAAATTATTTAATTATTCAATTTCCTTGCAAGTGATGTGAAGTGCCTATAGAATTTACATATATTTCTGTTCATAACAACTTATCATAATTCTGTAGGAGTAGGTTTGTTCTTTCATAGCATCTTTTACCATCAACAGCATAATACGTTTGTAAATTTTCTAAAAATAATTTTCCGAGCTGCTTTCAATTTACATAAGCCACTACTTCCCCCAACAAAAGTATGAGGTAGTCCTATCACATGGTAGGAGACACGACGCTAATTAAAAATAACTATTCAGCGTTATTAAATATCCTATAAATACTTTAAAATAGTTTAATTTGTTTATTTACCTTCGCTGGTAACATTCGTCATTGTTAAGCATTTCCACCATTTTTCAATAATATCCCATGAGTCAGTGTGACGTGAATGTGTGGTGCAACATGTTTTACTTGGAGTTCAAACATCAGATGTGTGCTTCTGCTTGCTGTACAAGTTTAACGTTTGAATTTTGACTCTCTAATAATAATTATAATAATAAAGTGCATACACATTTGTAGAATATATTAACCATCATTTGATTGTCATTTACTTATTAAAAACAAATTTGTACTGATATCTTTTTTAAGCCCACCAGTGGCCGAGTGGTCTTCGTACCCTAAACATTGGGAGTTCGGTCGTGGATTCGCGCCGCGATCGGACAGGCTGGCTGCTTGGAGTTTTCCAGGTTTTCTCCTTGCCAATAACGACTAAATAGGAGGCCAGTTCCCCATAAAAGTCCTCCCGGAAGGCATTAGTTCCCCTCGCGTAACACCCAGAGAAGGCAACGGGAAACCACTCTGGGTACTAACTTTCCCTAGTAACGCGTTGGCGTATTTACTAACTGCTTACTAATCTGCGCCGGGTGTGGCCGAGGTCGGGAAAATCCTGATATGGCACTATGAGATAGGATCTTTTTTAACTTTAATTTTTAAAATTACTTTAAATATAATATCAAAGAACTTTTTTATGTCCACATGAAATAATATAACATAATCAGCACCTTTCTGCCAGAATTAGAAAATATTAAAAAGTTTGATATAATGTCCATTTTCAACAGATCTCCAAAAGGTCACTATAAAGTGAGTCCATTGTATAATAATTACTGACTCCATTAAAACTTCTTCAAAAAATTTATTATTATTTAAAACACACAACAACGTACAAAATATCTTGAAGTATTTTTCAAATTATGTATGTATGTTTCAGGTTCAAAAAGGAGAGATTCAGAGTTTAATTTATAAAAAATCTTCAATTTAAGCATTTGCAACATTCTTCTTTCTTCAAGTAATATTTTTTCCACAATATAAAATATATTATATTTTTTAAAGTTCATATAAATTTAATTAATGTGAAGATTCATTTAAAGATTACTGTATTTTACAGACTATAAGACGCATCTTAATTTTTAAGCAATTTTTTAAAAAAATAACATTTTTACCATTATTTTTGTTAGCTACTAACAAAAATATTGTAATTCTAAAATATGAGCTTTTAAAGGCAAAAGAAGAGTCTCAATTGTAAAATTTAACCATAAAATGGATTAATTGTTGAAAGATCATTCAAAATAGCCATGAAAAAAATTAGAATGCTGGCTACCATCCAAAAAAAATTCGAAAAGACACTTACCATACATCACCATGTGCACTAACTTGCGCTTTCAAAATTTCTAAATTTTCATTCATAAAACCACATAATGGACCCCGAAACAACACTATCTGAGCCATGGAGGATGCCATGTTACTTTCCACCACAAACTACTGCTACAAGTGGCTGTTTTTGCCGTTCGACAGCGTGCACTCTGACCAGAATTTAGGAATGCATTCCACACGAAGCATTCCACACGTGCAGAGTTACGCGGAGGAATAAAAGAATGCATCCATGTTTGTTGTCGCATCAGTGCACTACTGCTGCCAGTTGAATTCAATGTTGCCAGATAGAGATAGGTTTCCCATGGCATCAAATATATGGCCATTTTTAAGGCTGGCTGGAATTTTAAATCAAACACTGGACATTTTTATATTAATTTCAAGTATAAGACGCACCTGAATTTTGGAGGCAATTTTTCAAAGAAAAAAGTGCGTCTTATAGTCCGTAAAATACGGTAATTTCTGAAATGTAAAACTTCAGTGAGAAAATCATTTACATTATTTTCAAATTCATAACAACCACTAAATATCAGTAAAATAGTCTACAGAAGTAATGTTTAATAATTACAATAAACAGTGCTAGTTCTTTTGAAAGTTAATGAAATAAATTTTCAACTTATAAATTGCATATTCAAGCTCAAAATATATTTAAGTTTGAATTACAATAAACTTTGAAATTTTAACATGTCTTTAATTCACAAATAAAATGAAATTATATTGCAATATTAAAGAAAATAGTTTATTATATTATATTATGATATATTAATAGTTCAAACTGCTAATATGAAATAAATATGTCTTCTTTTTAGTTTAAATATAAATTTCATTACTAAAGGAACTAAAGGTAAGTTACTGAAATCTCAAAAATATTTTTATAATTACTAAATTTGCCTTATTAGTTTTTAACTACTAGCCAGAACCTGTCAAATATTCACTTTGATCAAAATATGACTTCTAACTAGTTTAATGCATGGTCATTAGAATTATAAATCACATTCGTACTGAATAAAATCTCTATAAATGCTAGTCACCTTTCTTAACTTTAAAAAATTCATTCATGAAAGGAATAAAGATCTTTGAAATTATTTTCAAAATTTGAGAAATAAATTTATTGAGAATTCATATTTTTATTCTAAATCAGTTTATAATTTTAAAAATTATTATATTACTTTTTGAATAACTCACTAAAGACAACATTCATTTCCATCCACTTTTGTGAATATTATGATTGATATTTTTAAAAGATTTCACTTTGGACAGAGCTAATTCACAAAGATGTTCATGCATTGTCTTGCATGTACAATGATAGTCTGTTAATAAATTCCTTTCTATTATATAAGTATAATTTTGCTATTGTCCATTAATTTCTTTTAAAATACAGTACAGCGTCATTTATCCGAAAGTCGGTTATCCAAAAGCATTCCAGTCGGCAAATTTAAATTTTTGCTAGTGCTGTGGCGCTGCAATCTTTGGCTATATCTTGGGCTACTCCAATATTTTCTTTTGTTGATGTGTTTTTTTTAGCTGGCAGCACTGGCACTTTTGTTTGGTGTTTTTCTGAAGACTGTGTGTTGTGCTGAATCGAACGTTTTTGATACTAGATCATCTTCTAAAGTATATATTTTTTGGTTTTTATATTTTTCAAAATATTTATTTTGTTTGTAAGAAATAAAGAAATAACTTTTAACAATACAATAGCCACGATTATTATTTTAAAAAGTTTACATTAGACTTAACATCGACGAAAGTTCAACGCGAAGCGACACGCAACGGAGAAAAATTTCAACGTGGGATAGGTTAATATATTTTTTCGTACATAATTGGTTATTCGAAAAATAAGTTATCCAAACAACCCCAGTCTTCATTGATTCGGATAAACGACACTCTACTGTATACAGTAGGTATCATTTACTGTAATTGCAATATCATCATCAGTCATCTAATATTATAAGAATCAATATGCCCCAAAACATATAAATTAAACAACATTATAAAACTTTCACTTATTACAATCAAAAATTTGTCTAATGCAATCATAATGTATGACTGCTTTAGATACTGACAACATATGTTCCAATTAAAATAAAATAAAGGTCTGATGCTGACAGATAGTTTGTCTCCAAAAAATAAAAAATAAAATTTTATATGAAATAAAAAAACTGGTATAACAAAAAATTATTAGCATTTAAAATTCTTTAATTTAACATGAAATCAGAAAACAAATTTAGAATTATAAGAGATTGAGTATTGTCTTGTGTAACAATCTGGGCTAATGCAAATTATTTGATTAAAAAGAATGTATTTCGTACATATGTATTAAATTTATTTCACCAACTATAACAGCAAAGATGTCATAAATACTGTTCAGGAAATTCAACTTTTTCCCACAGATTATACTTCCTTCACAAGTGACTACTCATCGGAAACTTAATGACAAAATCATGGATTGGAACAACAGACAACTTTACCTAAAATGGGCATCGAAACCTCACACTGAGTTCCAATGTCCCCCACATAAAAAGGTCAAAGGCTGATGACGACAGAGTGTCTGCCAATCCATCTCCTTGTGCAAGTGTATTCCAATCATATTCCAATGCCAATCCCTTCAATCACCACCATTTGCCAGACCAAAGCTGCCTATATCTACCAGACATTTGACTAATAACTATCCCACCTAGGAATCTACTTTCCTCAACCCAGCAGAAATCTCTCCACCCATTCATCAAGACGATCCACAGAATCCCAATATCCATCAAGGTTCTACCAATGAAGATATTTACCAACATGCATCCGACTTTGTAAACTCTCTCTCATACAATCCTACAAAAACTTTCCCATTAATAACTCACTCTTGTAGAAAAGCCATTTCGTTTAATAAACTGTGTTAATTTTGTTAAAATGTGGAGTGGAATGCATTATTTCCAGATCTTCCTGTCTCTCTAACTTTTCCTCTTCCATTCATGCCCACATTCATCCCCATACATAGCTTTTATTTTTCTGTGTGATCAGCTAAGTTTCTGTGTTAACCAAAATAACAGTGGTATCAGAAGCATAATAGCAGAGCACTTCTTGAATTCCACACTTCATATTCTTTATGCCACAAATACTGCACAAGTTAAACTTTATTAAAGTCCTTGCATATGAATAAAAATTTTTAATTATTAGCATAAAATTTGGTGAAATTTTGTTAGTCTACCAATACTAATAAAAATTTTGTAACAAATTGTAATCAGGGCAATGGTTTATGGACACATTATATTAATATTTAGTTAATATTCAACTGAAGTTTTTATTAAAAATAAACATAAGAAACAAAATTAAGCAAGTTGTAATATTTATAAATGTATATAAAATCTAGGCTAAATAGTTAATAAATATTTTTTAGAAGAAATAATGAATTCATTGACAAAATTATAAGCTAATTGGCCAATTAGTAAACTAATTGCCAAAACATTTTTCCCAATATGGAAAAGAAGCAATCTTTTGAAATCAACAATTTTTTGTCAATTGGTCATATTTACTAGCATATTGACATTTTATATGACAGAAGAAATTATTAAGATATACTGATTTTATATTATTAATTTTGATTTGATATAGTGTCGAAAGAAAGTAGAATTTGAACAGCAAATATCTTTATATTCATAATAGACATTTAATAAAGATATTATACTTATATTTAAGGTATACAGTAGAGCATTGTTTATCCGAATCAATTGGGGACTGGGGTTGTTCAGATAACTTTTTCGGATAATCGATTATGTACGAAAAAATATATTAACTATCCCACGCTGAAAATTTTCTCCGTTATGTGTCACTTCGCGTTGAATTTTCGTCGATTTTAAGCCTAACATAAACTTTTTAAAATAATAATCGTGGATATTGTATTGTTAAAAATTATTTCTTTATTTTTTACAAACAAAATAAATATCTTGAAAAATATAAAAACAAAAAAAATTATACTTTAGAAGTTAATCTAATATCAAAAACGTTCAATTCAGCATGACACACAGTCTTCAGAAAAACACCACACAAAAATGCAAGGGCTGCCAGCTAAAACACACACACCAACTAAAAAAGTATTGAAGTAGCCCAAGATATAGCCAAAAATTGCAGTGCCACAACACTAGCGAAAATTTAAATTTGCCGATTGGAATGCTTTTGGTTAACCGACGTTTCGGATAATTGGCTTTTGGATAAACGACACTCTACTGTAATACCATATTTACTCGTGTATAAGACAATCTCACATATATGATGAGGTATGACTTTAAAGATCAAAATAAAAAAATTTAGATTTATTAATACAATTTTAATTTTATTTCATTTAATCACAAATAAAATATCAAATGCACATAAATGCACACATTGTCCTGCAAAAATTACTGGCATTTTAATCTTTCAGGAAAAATCTCGTAAAATCAACAACATAATTTGTTTACGTAAAACTGGACAATTGGGAACCTTTTCTGCCAATTCTTAACAGTCAAATCTACTCTCTGTCAATTACACTTACAAGTTTCTCTGAATTCTGATTTCCAAATAATCATCTATTTTCGCGTGGGAATGGATTAAAACTTATATTGGGCTCCCATGTGATTTTGAAATTTCCAATTTGAAATTCAATTCAAAAGCTTTGCTTTTCCTATTGCTATTCATCTTTACTCTTGACAATAAACAAAAACAATTCAAACAACCTAGATAAAGTACTTTTGTTTTAAACACCAGTGTGTGAGCATCCAGTAAAAAATGCAAATACACAGTTCACAAAAATTTTTGCAAAAACACAAAGAATCCTTCGCTCGTACGTATAGGATGATTTAGGTTTTTGAAGCAGTGAAAAATGAATAAAAACCTTGTCTTATATGCAAGTAAATACGGTATTTATAAATAAATAAATAATACATGTAAAATGTAATGTAATCTTTACATATTACAATTTTTTTTTTAATTTTTTTAAAATTATTATTTATAAATAATTCTACTATGTATTATTTTCTTTGACTAAATTAGTAATATCATATTAATTTTCAGACAGAAATTGCTGTTTGTATATTCAACATTTTCTTAATATTAATCTTTAATCATTTAGTAATGAGTACTGAGTACTGAATAACAAGCAACAAATTAGATATCATACTCAGTATTCATTACTGCCTACTTTATACATAGAATTTTATCAGCATTTCCTATTACATGTTAAATTATTTATTATGTAATGTATAACTCACTTGTTCAAAATGTTATTATAATAAACCCAAATCATATTTCCTGTCATTATTTTCCCTCATTTTTAATACAGATTTTTCTTTTTTCTTTTTTTTTGTAATAGAAAATTTTTCAGAAAAATTACATTATCCATAGATAATGTAAATTTTGAGAAGAATTCTTTATTGACTGTATAAACTGAGACACAACATCTTATTCAGCATTAACTGTAACATTAAAATATTACTAAAAATATGAAACTTAAAACTTATATTATTATAAAATCAACTTTATTTAACTTTCTTACTGCTAACATTTAACTTATTATAAAACTTATTTTATATATTAATATATTATATTGACATATAAAATAAGTTTCATCTTATGGCTTTATACTTCTTTTAGAAATGTTAATTTACACATAAAATATTGGCTTGATGCATTGACTTTGGAACTGAATGATGAAATGTAAACATAAAACACAGGAAATTCAATCAACTATGTACTCTCCTCCATTGTTAATGACATTCTTCCAATGTTTGGGCAAGCAATCAAGTCATCACGTAAAGAATACCACAAGTTAAGCTGTTAAAAAGTTATCCACCAACTTTCCAATTGGAAAAGATCTCTTGCAAGGCATTGAAGGGGAATGAAACATGAAAATTTGTATGGACCAAGTCTGATTTGCCATGTGTAGCATAGCATTATCATGAAGAAGTTTGTGGTGGATAACACCTTCTACATCTCAGCATACAAAACATTGTTCAGTGTAGATGAAGATCAGGCTTAGGACAGTGTGTTGCCTGTCTGTAGACTCCGCCACACTATTTTTTTACACTGACATATTACAGGCACTAGTACTCACTGCCTGTGACAGTGCAGAACAAGAATTGCTGATGATCACAAGCAATACCAGAAAAATAAAGAGGCACAGATGGCAACACAATAATTTTTGTTGGAGTCAGTGAGATTGTATGGCATCCATTCTTCCAGCAACAACATTTATGTATAACAGGAACACAATGCTATGAAATGACATACTTTAATGCATAAACACCAATAATTTCACAGAAAAAAGTAATAAGAAATGATACAGCACAAACTCACACATCAACCCAATACAACATGTGTTTATAGAACATAAGATATTGTGAAAATCAAAATATAAGATTAATTTATTTTTCTAAAATCTGAAACTTGATGTAATATTTTGTTGTTAAATTGTGCACTTTTCCACCTTTTCAGGGAAATTTGGAGAGAACAAGGAAGTAAAACTTTCTTTCCCAACAGTTTACTTCCTGAGAAAATTACTACTGAATCCAATGACTAAACTTCTAACTAACGCAACTCATTGTCAGATGACCACGATCCGAACACCTCATTGGAGAAAATTTCTGAATTTAAAGGTTTTACATGCCTGATTCAAGGTGAATTTGGCCATTCCAGCCAGTTCTCCATACCTTTTGTTTGTGCCTAGTCTCCTCTGACTTCCCGACCTCCACCTCTCTTATGAATCAAGAAAGAAATCAAGATCAATGATTATATTCAGAGATATTATGTCAAATTTATGTAAACTCTCTCTCTTGCGAAGATTAGAGAATTTATAAGTTTTAAAGTTAGGAAAATTATAAATCCTTGTATTTTATTTTAGTTATTTTTATTAAATTTTACTTATTTATAGAAATGGTCTTGATGTCAGTTCAATTGAAATCAGACGTCTATCGAGTTGCCTGTAATCTCCACTCAATATAAAGCCTTCCTAGTAATAGATAGCAATGATCAATTATTATCTCTTATCGAGAGTTAGGATGCGAGTATAACTATCCTAACTGATGTCAGGTCCTGACATCAGCAGGTATCATGCAGTCCTGTGACAAGTTGTAACTTATAGCCAGTGACAAAATGAGCGATTCTTATCGAATCATTGCTGATTGTCAATAGAATATTCATATTGACTCTGGCTTCTCGCAACATAGTAAACAATAATCAAAATTTACTCTTACTCATCTCATGGATGGTTGATATTCTGAGTGCAACTAGTAATGAATTCTTTTGAAAAGAAATATTCAGTACTTTAAATTCTTATGAGTTTGAAGTACAAAAGTTACTAGCAATTGTTATCACACATTACTATACTAAATATTTTAAGTTTAAATACATTATAGCAATGCCTCATACTTCAAAATTTAATTCATTCCAAAAGGCTACTTGAACTTTGAATCATTCAAAGTTTGAATCAATTTTTTCCATTAGATATAATGGAAAGTGAATTAATCCATAGTTTAGGATCTGTTAAACAATACCCATTTCTATAAACTTAAAACAGCAAATTCACATAATTTAAGGTAAAAATAACACAATTAAATGTCCTAATAATAAATTTAAACATGAAAACGATAAATAGAATATAAACATACTGTATAATAAAATGAAAATTTCATTTACTGGTAGCATACCCTCAACTTCTTATACATGATAGACAAACCTGCACATGTGCCATGCTTTCATCCTTTTTCATCTCAATCATCAATATCCTTCCTCTTCAGCTTCATTGCTTTCACACACTTCTTGGATGCCATGGTTAATAAGTTAAGGTTATACTGGGTTGAACAGAAAGTTTTTGCATATTTTTAACAGCTGTCATTACTTAACATAGATGTATGATTTAATTATAACAGTTGTAAAATTTAACAAATTATTCCTAATGTGAGATTGTATTGCTTGTTTAGAAGTTTCTTTACACTTCACATTTGTTTGAATAAAATCAAGTCGGAATGTCTTCAGATAAAAAGCATATCAGGCATATTATGCTTTATAAGTTTCGAACATTCAATGACATTATTTATAAAATTCTTTTTAAAATATTGTATGTATGTATGTATGTATGTATGTATGTATGTATGTATGTATGTATACATATATATGTTTGAAATATTCTAATCTGGAATTTTGAATAAAATGATTAAATATTAGTAAAATCAAATAGATTATCAGATGCATTTCAAAAATAAGTCCTGATTGCACATTTGTGCATATGGTCTGTGCAGATGACTTCAGTTTTATCAGTACACTGCTATCCTGGAAGGCAATAAAGAAATATAAGACATACACGACAGATTTTCCACTTTTATCAGGCATTTGTATAAGATAATAGGCAAAATATAAAAATTTTCTCTGCTGTGAGTTAAGATCAGTTATTATCGGTTTTTGAATGGCAGTGTTTTGCTGAGTAAATTACTGTCATGAAGCGTCAACATAAAAAGATAGATACTGTAGGATCTTGAAAAACTTACAAAAAAGACTATTCAAAATAAATAGCAAGAATGATGAGGCCAAACATTGTATTTCTTTCAGCACAATGTCACACAAATGCTTGAACTGGTAGTTAGAGAAATTCTGATGGGAAACTTTCTTATGTTATCCTTGTAGTTCAATCTTACATTGTCCAATTTTCATCTGTTTCTGCATTTAAAGGCATTTTTAGTGATACAATAATTTGATAACAATAAAGAGGTGACAGCAGCTGTATCAGCTTAAGTTAAAAATCTAGCAGCATACTTCTTTGATGAGAGGATAAAAAGCACAAGCATCAATAAAAGTGTTTTGACTCTGGAATGTCTAGGTTCACAAGAAAAGAATGTTGAAAACATTTTTTTTTGCTTTTTTTTTCATTCAGAATTTAATTTCAAAATACACCTTATACTTTAAATCCATAATAAAATTTTAAATAAGAACACTTATTTATATTAAGTTTGTAATTAAGAGTTTGTTTCATCTCTGATAATGGAAAGAGCAAAATAAAGTATTATTCATAAAGACAAAACAAATGATGACATGACCATGATGTTCAATACAACATTTTCATGTTTTTAATATATGGTATTTTATTAAAGTAAGTTAAAAATATAAAAATAATTTTAAAATAAGAATTTTCAAAATATTAGTAAATTTTCAATATAATAGAATCCAAAGAGCAATTCAACATAGCTGAAAACTAAATAGTCCTAGATGGATACCAAAATTAATTATGAAAAAAATTTATAAGTCTAATTTTATTTAATAATTATTACTTTTAACATCTGGCTGTTGAGGTGGTGTTTGAACCATCTTATCCACATCATTGCGCATCTTCAACTCTTCAGGCTTTTCCCATACCGATGTCCTTGTGCTTGGATTGAAAAAGAAAACTCTGTTGTCACCAGTCCACACAACACACCTAAAATATATTAAAAATTTAAATTTAAATACATATTTAATAAAAGAAAATTTAAGTATTTTCAAAAATTAAAAAAATATGTAATTCAAATATAAAAAAATATAATACCAAGGAGTCCCAGGAACAGGTGTGCTAGATATTGGACGGGATCTATCCAATGGTTTTTCTTGTTCAATAGGTTTCTCTACTTCTTTCACAACTTCTGATTCTTCTTCTCTCTGCTAATTTACAAACAATATATTCAATTTAAAAAATTCTATCATAGAAAAATAGATAATACTTTAGTTAACAGAACTGATTAAAATTAACTATTATAAAATATAATTAAAGTCAAACCTCACTACAATGATATTTTCGGTCCCAAAATATCATTATAGTGAGGTTCGACTATAACAATAACACGGGTATTGTTATACACATGTTAGTGATGTAGTGAGATCTTTAAACTTAAAAACTGAGATTGTTAAGAAAGTGAAGATTAGTTTAAATATTAATTACTACAATTTATATAATACTCTCTGATTGGTTCTGAATTACTTATTAACCAGGAAATTGTTTTATATTGTTTTGAACTTTACATTGTATTAAAAAATTTGTTATTTTGCTTTGACTCATTTTTTGCAAGCTGTGTTTTACAAATGCTCAACAAACTTCATCAATAGCAGTTAATTGTACTGTACATTTCCAATTCCAGTAATTGTGATTGCCATGTGTTGAATTGTTTCTATTTGAGAAATAACTTCTAAGATACCAGGAAGTTTACATGAAACTGATTCTTCTTCCTCTTACTCATCTTGGACATCAATCTCCAACTCTACCAAAATTGCCTCATCGGTGCAGTCTGTAAATAAATGTAGCTCTTCATCAACATAAACACATTCTTCTGCCACAATGTCTATGACTAACTTGTAATAGTAGAATATTTTTATAGTAGTTCCTGGAGACCTCTGCTTTCTGACACCAAAAGCAGTCATCATCATCACAATTAGGTATCTTTAGACGTTTCCAAGGAGGATTCATGTTTCCATCTGCTACACTGCACTCAATTTCCTTCTGTTTCTTTGAAAATGTTGCTAGAGTTGATTGAGAAAGGCCATACTTCTTTGCAACTTCTATTTACTTCATTCCACTATCAATATCTTTGAATGCTCCTAACTTAATTTCTAAACTTACTTGTTTATGAGCTTTCGCTATTTGTTTTTCTCTTGCTTCCCATTAGTATTGCTATTTTCTTCTATGTCACTAGCCAAAGCTCTTATATGGCTGGAAAAGGAAACTTTGTGATTGGTTGGTGCTTGCAGTTCCTCGTAATAGGATTGGATGAGGTAGTGATAACGATTGCAATGCTACCAATTTGCTAGATATGGACAAACCATTCTGGAGTGCGGGGAGGATCTGTAGGTAACACAATTAATGAACACAAGACTCATGCATCAATCAGCAATAAGTCATGCCAACATATCCCGATAGTCATATTGTTGTATCGGGGTTTTTACTATTGTTGTAGTGAGTGATAAATTACAGTATTTGTATAGGACTTCGGTCAGAACCATGGAAGTTCTATCATTGCACTGGTGTTTATTGATGTAAAGCAGTGGTTCTTAACTTTTTTATACTTGCAGCCCACCAAATATTTCATAATTTTTTTGTGACCCCATTTTTTTAATAATAAATTTACCTTTCCCTTGGTCATGATATCAGCCAACAAAGAGTTTCCAAAGATGGTAACCTTATATGACATGATGGGATAGTGGGATAGTTCTTTGAGTAATACAGAATTAGCTGTAATTTCTTTGAGGATAGTGTTGCAATATTAACTTTATCTGAAATAAGATTACAAATTTATTTTGTAGTATACAATAAAAGCATGTATATCCACATGTAAATGGAGAATTTTCAGGTTTATTTTGAAAGATTGATTCTGGATTTTCCATTCTTAAGTTGTGTTTATTAATTAATGTATGTACCAGGTTCATAATGTAAATCATTAATTTTTCTGAAATAAAATAAACTTTAGAAAGTATTCAAAAGAATCAGAATCAAGAGTTTTCAGCAGAATCAGAATTTAAATCAGGAGAAATCTTGGTATTGTCCCATCACTAGTATAAATGCTATATAGATTTGCAAATAATATTAAAAACTATAATACCTCTTTTTTAATTGATTCATTTGGAATACTTTCTTCTGCTTCCATTGTAAGATTTTCCTCTTTTTCTTCTGTTTTTTCTTCATCATTTGATTCAGCTTTTTCTTCTTTTATTTCCACCTGATTAGAAGTTCCATTAGCAACTGGAACACTTACTGATGCTTGAGATATATTATTTGTTCCATTACTTTCTACATTTATGGTTTCAGTACTTTCAGCCGAAGCAAGATTAGAAGTAGCACCTAATTGAAAATTAATAAATAAAATTAATTATGTTTAAATATTATTAACAGGAAAATCCAAACTTGAAGTTAGCTACAATGAAATAGCGTCCAGAGATTTATCTGCAGTGTAAAAATTTTGATTTTAATCTGTTCAAAAGTAAATATAGATAAAGAAAATACAAATTTTATTACATTACATCTTATCTATAAGTTTCGTATAAACGAAAATTTGGAATTACTATTATTATTAGAATTAAAGCTTTAGAACAGTTGAAGTAAATAAATAAATAGATTAAACAATCAAATAACATAAATAAATAAACTTTTCAATAAGTGTTTGATTCCATTTTAAAAATTTCTAAAATAATCTTATTTGGAAATTTCTAACAAACACCAAAATCTTTAATACTAATCTGAATATTCTTACTTTTTCAATTATAAAATCTTCATATTTGAATCTTCACTTAATTATTTATAATCAATTATGACGATAAATAAAACAGTTTTGTTACAACACTATAACAATACTTTTAAATTTTCAATTTATTGAAAGTTTAAAATACAATAAAGACTGATGTTGAAAATGTAATATAAATATTTTCTATAATTTTCAATGTTAATTTCATACAAAAAACCAAAATAATTTTTTTTCTATACTTTTAACTATTTTCTTTCTTTAGAAAACTGCACAAATGTAAAACAAATATAAACATAGCTCAAATTAAACTATAAACTAAACAACTAAATTATTTTAGACTATTTTAAAGTTATATGTAATTAAACTGCATTACAAAATTTTATACTAAAATGTGAATGAGTTTTATATAAAAAATTATTTTTTTAACATAGTATGTAATGACATCTTAATTCAGAATTGTCAATTAATTATATTAAAATTTTGTTTTTAATTTGTGAATACTGTAAACTTAATTTCTAATCAATTCTTAATCATTACAAATAATTATTGAAATTAGATAAAAAAAATAATTCTATAGTTAATTCACTTATGTGTACATTTTCATCACTATGGAATGAAATTTAGAAACATTTTCTTAGTGGAATGCTGATTCCATAAACTTTTTACTAATGAATTTAAATGAAATATTTTTACATACATTACAATTCATTTCTCAATCTAAATATAACTGAACTTGAATAAGAACTTTTTGTTCACAAATTTCACCTTAGCAAATAAAATGTTTTGAACATTTAGTGCTACAGAGAAATTAGAAAATTGGAATGCTTTAAAATATTTAATGCATCAGAGTTATATAAACTTCAATTACTAATACAAATATTAAAAAAAAAACAAATAGCTAGAATTTACAAACCATTTGTAGGCTATAATTTAATTAAAGTATAAAATTTGATACTAGTGATAAACATGCCACGATCTTACAACTAATTAATAAATAATTTAGAAATATCTGAAAGAAATAAGAGAAGAATTCAAATGTTTAATTCCTGCAAGTTGGGCAGATAGATTGCCAGTTAATATAACTGGCAATCTGTCCAGATAATATATCTGAATCTATAGTATTCAGGTAGTAATTTTACCTGCAGTAACTGTATATATTTCCAATTCATAAAAAATATGTCATATTTCCAATAATTAGCCCATAATCTGCATATTATGACTAAAATCAAGCATGTCTTGCAAACAACTCTCAAATTATTAAAATATAAATTTGGCTTTCTGATATAAATGAAAGTCATATTTTTTCTAGAGAAACAATCAGAAAAGCAGTATACGAATATTTTAAGTAATGTCAATTAATTACTTTTTTATTGTTGTTAAAATATTAATATAATTCAAGTAGTTTCCTACAATCAATTTAGATACATTACTAAGAAACATTTCTTGAATAAAAATATATACTAATTTCAAATAATTGATATATTTTACTTAATTAAAACAGAAAAATAAGTTATCATCAAAAATTAAATTCTTCAAACCTACTAACGATGACGTTATAATTTATAATTAAGCATATCAAACATTGCAAAGCCCTATATGTATATAGAAACATCACCAAACTATCGCATAAATAATCAGGCTATAACTCTGCTAATTTAATGATTAATACTAAGTAATTTGTTACTGGAGATAGATGTTAGGTGCCATCTCTTAACTAAATTAATAAATATATTTTTAACAATTTATTAAATAATTTATAACCATCAGAAAGAAAAGAACTGCCCAGGGCTTGAACCCACAACCTCCACTTGCTGTGCAGTGCTTTGCCAGTTACCTATCCGGACCCCGAGCAAGTCTTTGCTATATATATATAAGTATATCAAATATCAAAAAACCTGATATGTACATAGAATATCACCAAACAATCACCAAACTGGGAACAACTCTTACACATATATTTAGGTCATGGATGTAGCCTGTGCCATGCCAATTCCCAGCCTTTGCCATGATTAACTAATTAACTACATAAGGTTATATCTAAAATTTTAAATACATCTAGAAGCAAAGGCTTGCTCGGGGTTTGGGTGGTACAACTGGCAAAGCACTGTACAACAAGCAAGGTTGTGGGTTCAAGCTTCACCTTGGGTCAGTTCTTCTCTTCCAGTTGGTTCTAAATTATTTAATTAATTATTAAAATTATAATTATTAATTTAGTTAAGAGATGGTGCCTAACATCTACCTCTAGTAGAAAATTACTTAGTATTAATCATTAAATTAGTGAAGTTATAGCCCAATTATTTAGATGATTGTTTGGATGATGTTTTTATAATTAAGCTTTCAAATGAAAAAAACTAAGCATTTTCCATTGAACATAAAATATATAGTACTTACTTTCTAAATCAATTATTGCCTGGGGTTTGTCCCAAGTTGACTGCATTGTTCTCGAATTATAATAATATGTGCGTCCATCAGTAGTTTTATGGTCTGTCCATTCTGCTGCTTTAGCTTGTAACACTGGATCAATTGCACCATTTATTAACTTAGGAGTACTACTTTCAATGATATCAGACATGAGCATAGATGATGATGAAACTGTATTAGTCATAGCACCAGGTGATGGGCCTGCATTAGGACCAGAAAATCCAGGTGGTGGTACTGCAAACCCAGGAAATCCTAACGACAGAAGCAAGTTAAATTTAAATTATTTTGCCTTTAAAGATACTTCAAACTGATAAAAATTTTCTATATACAGTAAGACCCCGCTTAATGCTGCCTCATTTAACTCTGATTCGATATAATGCGGTTTGCTCAAAGCCTAAAAAAAATGCTCAAAATTTACGCTGATTCAAATTATCATGGCATTTCATTGGTTCGTATATAATATTATTCCTGAATAAGAACCAATCAACAAAAGGTGGCAATTCGTCGTAGCGCTATACTTCCCTTAGATCTATGTTTGTTTTGTGCAATTTTGGAAAAATATAACATCATGGATGCCATAGAAAATATCGACTATGTTTGCCAAGAATTAACTGATAAATGCATGAACAGAGTGTGGAAGAAGTTATGGCTGAAGGTATCCAAGAATTCTCAACAAGAGCCTATCGCTGTATCATTAGGTTGACAATTTGGTCAACCTAACAATACAGTAATTCTCAAGTACAGTAAAGATTCAGTACAATAAAGAATACAGTAAAGATTCAAAGAATTTCTCTACAGTTTTCCTTAGTAAAAGTTTGGTAACGATAACTGAAATCGTTGATCAATTGTAGCGAATGATCTAGATTTTGAAAGGAGTGCAAAAGCATTTTGGATGCTATCTCCTGCTATCAACATTTGCTTAAGGAAAGTGACAAATGAAACTACACGATTTTATTGCAAAAGAACAAGAATTTCAGAAAAGTCAAGACCTTCCTCACAAAAAATAAACTTTACATTTCTGTGTGCATGAGTTTGTGTGTTATTTAATATATATTATTATGCAAATTAATATAAAAATAACTTAAAGTAAAATTTGTTTATTTTTAGTCAAGTGTTCCCCTATCCCTACTTACTCTATGTTAAAATTACCTTGTTTAATGCTGTTTCGCTTAGAGCTTTGTTGTCTAGAAACGCATCACCCACGTTAAGCGGGTTCTTACTGTATACACCTTCATCCCACTTAACTATATCATCATCATTGCTTTTTTCCCAAATTCATTTCTTCCCGAACTGACTTTTATTTGACTTCTCAAAAAATACAAGCCAGTTCATACTTTTAAAATTAAAAAAAAATGAGAAAGGGGTATTAAACTGTATAATATTTCATTTATTACTCATGACAAATTCAATTGATCTCATTAATTTCATTAAGTATCTCATTATTCATATCCAAAACAAAACTTTACATTATTAATGAAGATATAAAAGTGTCAATAAAAGAAATATTTATTGACACTTTTATACATTAGTCTTGTATTCTAGATAGTAAATTACCTGAATATAAAAGTTTAAAATTTGAATAAATATTAATTTAAAACTTCATAAAATATTTCAAATGTTATAAAGTTAATTAGCTGGACTACTTTAAACTGGAAAAATGGAAGTTTTAAATTCACACTGAAATGCACAAAATGTTCATAATTCAGAATAAACATTGCTGAAATAAGTAAGAAAGGTGTTATTTTGTGCAGATTGGTGTGTATTTCAAATGTACTTTGAAACTTCACTAAATTCTATTATTTTGTAAAATTCTTTGTTCTCTTTATGATCTTTCTGAAAATTATAAAAGCATCCATTCTTCTTTATTAAAGAAGATTGTTATTTGTGACTACCAAAACATGTTTTCCCTTCTTTGTTCACAAGAGTATCAAAAGAATTGTTCATACTTCAAAACAACAGAAGCAAAAGCAAACTTATTTTCTTTTTCCCTCTATTCTCATAAATTATCAACCAGCCTTAATAACACTTTCTTAGCTGCATGTTGTGATCATTCTCTTTCAAAAGAATTTAACATCTCTTCTAAAATTGGAAATATACACATCTTTTTACATGTCTTCTTCTCAAAAGTTAAATTATAAAATTTAAAATGCTATACAAATTTTGTAAAGTTTAAGATTATTATTTCATTCATGAAATTATCAGGGTTAGAAATTAACAATATTTGCTAATTGTCCAGCAGGCAACCAGCTCTAGACTTCTGGTTGTCCTGTAATGAAACAAGTTGTCCAAATTGCAGAGTTCTTATTTATAAACTTCTAAATAATAAAATGAACTACCACACTTACATAAAACAAAACTTTTTTTTTTTTTTTGCTTGCACACTATACAACCATTTATTAAATCTATACATAAAAAGACATATTGAACACTGCCAGCAACCTACAAGGTTTGTAGATGGAGCAAACTTAAAGTAAATAGAGTATAAATTCTTATTCGATATGTTCAAAATTTGTCAAAAAAATTTATTTCATGAAGTGAAATATTTAAAAACCTAAAATAAAAAAAAATTGTGATAAAATATACACAAAAAAACAATACAGTGGAATCTCACTTAATGAGCACCTCGCATAACAAGCAAAATAAATTGTAAAAAAATGACTCGCTTAACAATAATGAGTGATGAGGAGAGGGGAAGTCCCGAATTGTGTACATGCTATGTCAGTCTGTGTTTAGCACTCATTATGCTAGCATCTTAGTGTTGGTTGTGATCACACATTTTTCCAAACTTGTGTTCACACATATTACATATAAACATCAACAATCATAGCCCATTATATAATAAACATGCCAAACAATATGTCAAATTCTTGGGCTAGGTAAAGGCTATAATCAAACATTAGAAATTGATTAATTTGACTAGAGGTAGGCAGTTATGCTGCCATCTTATATTAAATTTAATGACCAATTCCAAATTAAATTTCAGAAATGTCTAAATTAAAAATTATTTATTTATAATTATTAAATTTAATATGAGATGGAAGCATAACTGCCTACCTCTAGTCAAATTAATCAATTTCTAATGTTTAATTATAGCCTTTACATAGTCCAAAAATTTGATATATTTGGCTGTTTATGAGACACTTTTTTGATTTTTTTGTTTTCTGCAAATCAATTTCGCATTCCAGGTTGCCAGATTGGTTCATTCTGTGCTAGAAGAAAAGATGAAGATGATTCATGCTCCTTAACAATGTATATTGTATAATTTTCTTTGAATAAATGTTATACATAAAATATTTGAGTATTTTTATCAGCATGGAATGCATTATCATATTTTACATTAATTTATATGGGAAAAATTGTTTTGCTTAATGAGTGTTTCACATTATGAGTAAAATTCTGGAACAAATTATGCTCATTAGGTGAGGTTC
The DNA here is from genome assembly GCF_000671375.1 of Centruroides sculpturatus. Taxonomy (NCBI): domain Eukaryota; kingdom Metazoa; phylum Arthropoda; class Arachnida; order Scorpiones; family Buthidae; genus Centruroides; species Centruroides sculpturatus. The sequence continues at coordinate 430,774 of NW_019384886.1, forward strand.
CACTGTAATTAGTTACAAAATTAAAAATCACATCACTAATCAAATGCTAAATTTCTTTTTAATAGGTACGACTATAGAAAACTAATGACTAATTGATACTGAATAAAATTTGATTCAGAACTACCTATAAGTAAAAGGAAAATAGTTTATATTTTCCTTTTACTTATAGGTAGATTCAAATGATTAAAGAATTCAAGAATCAAATGTTAGCACCAATTAAAGCAGAACTCTTATTTATGAAGCCTATGGTTTTCTGTATTTAAAATATAGTACAACTGTTTCAATTTGGAATGTGAATAAAACAAACTTTTCAATTTTGGAAAAAGTTCCTGATAAAAATGAGTCTCTCTTTGTATATTTTACTTTGTATAAAACTGAAAACAAAATTAACATCACAAAATATTTACCATAAAAATACATCTTTAATTCAATAACACATTCATAGTGTGTATATATAATATAAATCCAAACCAAATAAGTAGGGTGATACAATCACATACACAGGCAGGTAAATATAGTTTTAGATTACAATAGTACACTTGAGATCCACTAATTGCTAAGTATATCAGCACTCATATAGCATACAAACACATATTCTATGAGTACTCCAAGTAAGTTACTGAGAGTGACACACTTCAAGCACTCTTTCTTCTCTGGCCAAAAAGCAATAATAGCAACTACTCTACATATGTCATTGCCCAATGACAAATGCTTGGTGGAGAATATAAAAACTCATGTGCCACCATTATTATATTTTCTCAATTCATCTGACGAATCATCAGGTAAAGAGCATTGTTGCTTTATAACACATTTTATATATACAAATTATATACCATATTTTACAGCATATAAGATATACCCCATGTTAGTACAGAATATTTGGGAAAAAATAAGGTATTTAGCATATTTGAACCATCATGTGCCATTGTTACTCAATCCCAGATTTTTTTAATGTACTCTGGTTAAAAAAGCAAAATTAGAATGCACACTTTTATTTATCAAGGAAAAACAAGTTTAAAAGTGAAAGAAATTGGACCTCATGCCGATCAATAGATAAGCAAGAAACGAGAAAATTATCATCCAGGCATTAAACAACGTACAAGTATCACTATAAACAACTAGCGCTTTCGACTAAACTATTTTCGTCTTCTTCAGGCAGATAAAAACAGTTAATATCCTTTTATTGAATAACGATTTCGAACTACTCTAACAGCAAAACAGCTTTGGAATAAAACTAAAAATGGAACTAAATACAGAGAACTTCCAATAATATGCAAATGGTGCCAATGCGCATGTGCAAAAATTTTTTACATGAATGTGGAGCTAGCGACGATATCTTAATTTGTTATATAAACTGACCCAAAAAGAAGACACTCCAGCATGGGGGTATTGCATGGATTTAGCACGTCAGTAAGGAGCACCTCCCATAAATACACGATGCTCCTGTTACACCACTGCTTGAGCATCACCACTTGATCCCACAACAGGGTATATTGGTGTTGCAACACCATTCTTGCTAGCTCGGTGTCACACTTGCCTGCCCTGATAGACTGCTGGTGGTTCAGAAATACAGCAAGACAACATTTTGGATATTGCTCCAACATACTGGGTATGAGTACCAGATGTTGTACATTCCAAAGGGATAGAATAAACTCCAGACCTCTCTAGTACGGAAAAAGCATCCCTGTCATTGCATAATACCCTTCTAAGGTTTGGTCACGGAGAAACTGGTAGAAAGAGCGCATGTTGCCTAAAAACACGGCAAATGCGAACAGTAATACAGCCACAGAATGGTAAAGCGGGATGGACTATCATATATTCTTTTGAGACCTGTAAAGTCATGGCAGGAAAAAGAGATCTTTTAACCTTTCTTAGGATGTACATATAGAGCTAGCATAGCCCACCGCACTTACCGCTGAGCGAATAGCTTTAAGCTCGATATTGACAGCAGCTTGATTGGAGGACAACAGAAACGCCCTTCTAATTAGAGGGGCAATAGTTGCATTGATGTAATTCTGCAGCTGGTATGCAGTGGCAAAGATTAAAGGGGGGGTATGCTGTTGAACTTATAAAACACTGAGAACAATATAGTACCCTGGGATTTGGTGATCTTTAGATCTAAAAATGCAATTTCTCCCTTCTTTTCCTTTTCCCAGGTAAATTTGATGGTAGAATAAACCTCCGTAAGATAACTTTTGAGGACATGGAAATCCTCCTCCGTGTCTTGCCAAGCCACGATAACATCGTCCACGTATCTGACATATAATAGTGAGTACGCTATCGTGAGGGGAAAGCTGAAAACCCTTTGCTCACATGCCTCACGAGCAACTCCGCCAATATAGCAGAAAGTGATGAGCCCATAGTGATCCCTTGTTTCTGCAGATATACTTTCCTGTTGAACCAAAAGTAATTATTTTCTGTAATAAAAAGCAGAGCCTCAGAATTTCTAGGATTTGCTACGCCGTAAAACACTCCTTGACAAGCATAGCATTGGCGAGCATAACAGCCTCAAACTGAGGTACCGAGGGGTAGAGAGCAACCACATCCATCTTGTAGAAGTTGTAACTATTATGGGATAAATTATCCAAGACAGAAGATATAGAGGTCTTTGCCACGATGGACGAAGACATAACCAGGGATGAAGATGGTAGGAGCCCATCCAGCAAAATTCACTTTGTGATCGACTTGTTGGCCCCCGTTATAGGCCATAAAATATTTTAATTATATAATTCATCATCATCAACTTCAGATATCATTATTATTATAAAATAGTTTAAAAATCTATTTATACATTGTGAGGGATGCGACAACAAAGGTGCCCTCAACAGAGTTAGTAGTTAGTTACGTGACAAGAATATAGTTGAACTGTTGTCCCGCCATTAACTGTGTAAATAATCCCAAACAGACAATAAATGTGTTGTTCACAGTCTCACCCCTTTGTCTGTCATTGCACATAGTCATAACATATTAGTACTGTGACCAGGATTAGTGAGACTCAATGAGGATCAACAACTTTTCCACCTTAATTTGGACATTACTGCTCATACCATCGCTTCCGCAAGAGAGACTATCGAAACCTTCAAACACGAAATTTGGACAGAACTGACGTCGACAGGTATGTAATTTACTTGGTACTACAATTATCCGCTCCATTGTTGTTTCCGCTCACATGCCTTCACTGTTAAATCACCACGTGCATTCATCTGCCATATTGCCCTGTCTTCTCTGTTGGCAGAACTGCTTTCTTACTGAACCATCATCATTGGCCGAAATATGACCGAGACATCTCCGACCAGAATGAATTCAAATTCCAGCAAGGAACTGAGCAAGCTTCGATGTCGCTGCAATACCGTAAGAACATCCGTGATAAAGACAATTGGCAAGGTCTATGCCATTTCTGACTCAATGCCATCCGACGAAATCAAACTGTCCCATGACATGTTGAATGAATGGCTTAGAGAATTAAAGATATTAGACGAGGCCATTCACAATAAACTTGAGGATGTAGGATACAAAACCAACACTGCTGCCTGTGAAGAGAGGGAAGAATCCGCCAGACTTGCTGTGATTAGAGTCCAACAAGTTCTTGACCGCAGGAACGCTACATCTGACCTGACTACGGAAGGCCCAATAAATCCAGACTTCCCTTCCCTTACCAGTCAACCACAGGCAACCACTTGCACTAGATTGCCCACCTTGTTCTTGAATCATTTGAAGGTAAAATTGCTAAATGGTAATGCTTCTGGGAACAATTTACAGTAGCTATTGATGAGGATTCTAACATACCAAACATTGAGAAGCATGTATTTCTCCAGGGATGTCTCCAAGGAGAAGCTAAGCGCCTAGTAGATGGCATCGCCATAACTGCAGGGACTTATGCTGAGACCAAGGCACAAGTATTGAAGAAATAGAGATAAAAACCATATAATTCAGGCATACATTGACTACATAGAGAGTCTGCAACCTCTGATCCATCCTACAGCCATGAAATTGAATGAACTTTTTGTTAAGTGCAATAATAGGGTACATGCTCTGAAAGTCCCGGGAGAGCCCATCAGCCAGTATGGACACATCCTAACACCAAAAATCCTTCGGGCCTTCCCAGATTCCTTGTGTAAATGATGGCTCGTCCATGCTCATCATAAAAAGTATTAGTGAGTCTGACCTGGAACATTTGCTGAAGTTTGTGGGAAATGAAATAGACAGTATTATTACTGCAGCTACTATTCATGGACCACAGGATCAGTTTCTTGCAAGGGAAGAACCCAGAGCTACAGCAGCTGCTCTAGCAGTCCAGACAAGGAATAAGTCTACAAGAAGAAACTCCAAAGGGAGAGGATCCTCCCATTCTCCGTGTGCCTTCTGTAACACCTTCCAACCACTTCAGTTCTGACTGCACACTTATAACAAGAGACCATGCAGGGAAACTGCACAAGACTAACCATTGTTTTCTATGCCTAGGCCAAAATCACACTGCTCATAACTGCCCCCGACAAGGAAACTAATATGTCAAAGATGTAGCTGCAATCATCATATCTCAATATGTGAGACAAACCCAATGCAGACCCATATGATAATTGCAGCTAACAGACCAATACAACATGCAACCCAACTCACAACATCCTCTCCAGTTTTTGCTCCCTCAACCATTAGTACATCTCAAGCCACAGTGAGTAAAATCGATGTAAACTCAGATTTTACATATCTACAGACAGCTCAAGTTTGGGTTCATGGAGCAAAAGGCACTGAAAGACAAGTTAATGTGTCTTAGATCCGGGAAGCCAAAGGAGTTTCGTTGGCACCCCTCTCACTGACTTGTTAGAACTGGAAATGATTGGATATGAACCACTGGCGATTCAAGCCTTTGAATTAGATGCCAGCACCTACACATCACAATATCGAGTACGACTCTCTCTATCCAGCTGTATCAGCAGATTTACTACATCCTTAATAGCAGCAGAATCCTCAAATACGTACCTCCTTCATCTGATGGTATCACAGTTTGCCTATCCAGTCAAACAGATACCACCACTAGAACTTGCAGATCCACAGCAAGAGTCATGTGATCTACCCATTGAAATATTAATTGGAGCAGACTTTTATTGGTGATTTGTCAAAACTGAAAGCCCCATCCATATAAATGATACCCTGACGTTAGTCTCCTCACACATTGGCTGGATTTTGAATGGCAACCAGACTAATGTCTCAATTCACACAGTCCAGGTTAATAGCATTACAACTCCTTTAGATCCAATACTACAGTCAATTTGGGATCTGGACACCCTTGGCATCCAAGAGTCAGAAGAGAAGTCATTGACCATCCACGATGCACATCTGCTCGATTGCTTCCATCACTCCTTCCGGATTAAGGAAGGAAGGGCAGAGGTTCGTCTGCCTGGAAATGGAACATCTGTGTCACGGATACAAACCGCACAACTGCTCTGCGACATTTTGAGGCCCTATGTTGCAGATCCAGCAATATGTACACCTGCCACATGCTCAACTACTTCTCCAATGGTTATGGGGAATGGGTTGATGAACAAGCAAAATTACAACAAACCTACTACCTGCCACACCAAGCATCAATCCGAAGCAAACACAATGCTGCCAAATGGCATATCATATTTGATGCGTCTTCTCATGCGAAAGGGCATACTGCCCTCAATGATGCCTTTGAAGTGGGTCCCAACCTGATGCTAAACATCATAGCAACACTACTCTGCTTTCGTCCTCACAAACGGGCATTAGTTGATCTTGCACCCTGACAACCGAGATGTCACCTGCTTCTTCTGGTTTAAGGTGGTCGGTCACAGACAAAAAGGGGACATCTACACACTATGAAGGAATTGGCTGTCTGCCGGTTCCAACAGCTGCCTTATGGACTAGCATCCAGTCCATTTCTCCTGTCAGCCGCCCTCCAAGAACTCACAGCCAGTTCCAATCAGCCACCCCTCAGCTGCCCAAATACTGGACAAATGTCTATATATGAACGACTTCTCAGCAGGAAATGATACTGACCCCTGCTGTCATACAAATATATCAGGGCATTACAGATATATGGGTCAGATCCACCTTTCCATGGCAAAATAGGCTATCAATTCTGAATTGCTGAAGGAGCTGTGGGAAGACAGGAACATAGCATACACTCAGAAAACACAAGTTCTCAAAGTAGACTGGGACACCTTAAAGGACAAACTCCTCATAGACTACAATGACATTGTTTCAAATGCTGTGGAACGCCCCAATACGAAACTCCTGCTACTTGCCACATCATCCTGCTTCTATGACCCTCTTGGATTATTTGCACCCATCTCCATTACAGGAAAAATCATTTTCCAAGACACTCGCCAGCAGATATCTCAACTCATTGGAAACAGTGGCTAGAAGACCTACAACACTTGTCATTTGTGTCCATACCAAGATGGATCAAAACAACAAGTTTAGACCTACATTTAGCAAGAATTCATGTCTTCTGTGATGTTAGTGAACATGCCTGAGATGCTAGTGAATGTGCCTGTGATGCTGTTATTTACATTCGTACCAATCTTCCATCAGGCACCTCTACATGCCTTCTTTGCAGCAAAGCTTGTCTAGCCCCCATCAAAAGAGTTACCTTACCCTGGCTAGAATTACTTGCAGCCTTAGTGTGTGTTGTCGCCTACTAAAATATGTTACTAACCTTCTAAGAGAAGGAGCAGTTCTTTGGAGTGATGCCAAGGTGACCTTAGGTTGGATCCATGGACACCCCAATTGATGGAAGACTGTTGTGCAGAATCGAGTCACGGAGATCCAAAGCATTACCAACCCAAATCTATGGCATCATTGTCCCGACAAAGATAACCCAGCTGATCACCTGTTCCAAGGCCCGACAACGGAACATCTCCGCAGTTGCACATCCTGGTGGTAGGGTCCCCAATGGTTATCACAAACAGAAGAATATTGGCCTGCCAATGACCACTCTACACCATCAGATTGCGCTCCAGAAAAACACAAAGACGTGGTCACCCTGCACACTACAGCCTATATTGAGTTGCTAGATGAATCTCACTTAAGTAGCTACACATGCCTCCCTCAAGTAACAGCCTGGATCCTCCAGTTCGGTGGGCAAGAGAGATCTCAGCAGACAAAGTAAACTCAGTGAGAGATTACTAGATCAGAGCAGTCCAGAATATATATATTTTGCTAACGAGTTAATAGCACTTAACTCTAGTACTTATATCAGAAAAATCACCCATTTACTGCTTCCACTCATTCCTGTCCAATGGGACCTAAGAGTAGGGTGCCATCTGCAATTTGCAGGTGTCCACACCTCCATGCAGCATTCAATTCTACTAGATGGCCGACACACCTTCACCTGTCTCCTTATCATGGACTGCCACCTACGTCTTGGGAACCTGGGCACTCATGTGGTTCTCGCCAACCTGAGAGAAGAGTTCTAGATCCTGCGAGCCCACCAAGTCATTAAGACTGCACTGCATAGATGTCCACTGTGACAACACCTACAAAGTCAGCCTTATCGAGAGACTGAAGCCCCCTCCCTCCTGACCGTGTATTACCCAACCCATCTTTGTCAGTCACAGGAATAGACTTTGCCAGCCCGCTGTATATTCGAAAAGGTCAGTCGATAAAGAAATCGTACATTACACTATTCACCTATTCCACAATACCAGCTGTATATCTAGAGCTGTCCTCAAGCATGTCAACAGACAGTTTCTTTCTTTGTCTACAGCACTTTGTAGGATAGCAAAGCCTCCCTTGCAAGATTTACTCAGACAATGGCAAATCCTTCCACACAGCCAACAAAGAACTATAGGATCTATGGCAAACACTCTCTGATAAGCAGATTGCCCACTACTCTGCCCACCATGGCATCACTTGGATCTTAAATGTGGAGAAGGCGACTTGATGGGGAGGATAGTGGGACACATGAAGAGATGTCTCCACAAGAAACTGGGGAAAAGCCTAGTTAATGCAGAAAAGATGTCTGCCATACTCATTGGGGTAGAAGCTGCCCTAAACAGCAGGCCTCTGATACACAATTATGACACAGAAGAGCCAGAGGCCATCACACCCTCTCACTTCTTGGTAGGAAAAAGAATTACTGATTCTTCCAGAGCCTAACAACCATTTTCTACCTTATGACCTTGTGAAACAATGGCATTACCAACAGTCGATCACTGAGAGCTTCTGGCGACGATGGCAGAAATATCTGCTTGAGTTACAAAGCTTTCATCATGTTTGCAGGGTCAGGATGAAACTGCCTCCACTCCACGAAGGAGCTCTTGTTCTTAAGGAGGACTCATTGCCTAGACAGATGTGGAGGGCAGTTGTATCAAAGAGCTGATTGCTGGCTGCGATGGTTGCATTTGAACATGCAGTCTGAGGCTCTCTGATCAGAAGTGCATCAGCTGACCCATTCAATTGGTCCTCCCACTAGAAGCAGAGGACCAAGGTGGGGAGGATGTGAGAGATGCAACGACGAGGGCATCACTCAACAGCAAGGAGGAGAGTTAGTCAGTCAGTCACGCAACAAGAATATAGTTGGACCATTGTCCCACCGTTAACTGTGTAACTGATCCCAAACAGACAATAAATGTATTGTTCACAGTCTCACCCCTTTGTGTTATTGCACACAGTCACAACATACATAGAACACAAGCTAATATTTGTTTAGTTTAAACAAAATATAAATATATAAAACAAAACAAAGTATGTAATAGTTTCATTTAAAAAAAGAAAAATGAAATGGTATCCAAATTACCTGGTGGAGGAATACCAGGAGGCATTCCATATGATGGTAAACCAAATGGTGGTGGTTGCAAAATATTAACAGAAGTTGTATTTGTGCCTGCAGGAATGGGACTCTCTCTTGAAGTTGTTAAAGCCTGACTTGAAGTAGTCTGAGTGTCTGATGAATTTGTGTCAGAAGCAGATGTCTGATTCTCATTTTGACTTATTTTCTGTTGAACTGCATTCTGAGCTGAAATACACAAGCATTTATTAGAAGTTAATTTTATAAGTTTCAATAATACATATCATTACAAATAAATGAATAATCTAATATTTCATTTAAATATGTAAATATAAACATACAAAATGTAGATTAAGAAAACAAATGAATATTTAAATATTTGTTTACTAAAACATTTATTTGTATTAACATTGTAACTAAAATTAACAAGAATGTAAATGAAATTTAATCTTATAAAAATGTCAATTTAAACGACAACATAAAATTTTATAAAATTTGAAAATAACCAAATAATAGTAATACTCCAGAAACTGGGTTATACTATACTGTGGAAACTCCCTACCTTGTAATTTCCCCCGCAGAATGATGCAAGTTCAGAAAAATAAACATTTTCAGTCTTCCTGAGCAGGTCTTATACTGAAGATCTGCTTCAGGTCAAATTTCAAATAGATGGAACATCTAACATTTTGGTTTTTGAATGTGTCAGGAGCAGAAGAGCTTATACAAAAATTCAAATTTAAAATACTCTAAAATCAACCAATAGGATGTGTCCAAGTATAGAAATTGTAAAACAGTTTTCATAATGACATATCAAACTAGACCTGCTACACTTATGAAATGCACCTCTCTACTTTAAAATTTATATATTTTCTTTTTCTTTCTGCTTTAAAAATCTCTAGCACTTCTATTACTTTGAGTCTGTGGTTATTCTAATTAACATAGCCTGCTGTAAATCAGGTGTAATTCATCCTCTCCACATACATCAAAAGGGCAGTAGTTTGCCTGCCTTTATCTATTTCAGCTCTGTGTTTGGTTAAGCACTTTTTAAGGGACCTGACAGTAAAACCTATGCAGATTAAGTCTCTGAAACCTTTCATCTCTGAGAAGTATCTTATATAGACCTGTGCCTGGTGCTCTGTCATAGTCAATCGGGTCTTTTTCATTTCTGAGCATTTTAAACATATGGAGACATGTTAATCTTGTGCTTGCATATGATGCTATTTTCTTATATATATTATGCATGCGATGATCATAAGCCATCACATTACAGTGAGATTTAGTTTCATTTAGTGCCGGGTTATCTACAGAAGCATCTTTGGGTGTGTTGTCTGATTGTGTTTTTTTCGTTTCCTGTCTATGGGCTAATTTATAGGTCAAGCCCTTGGAATAGCCATACATAGTAGCAATGTCTGTGATGCAACGCATCTCCTTAGTAACTGCAATGAGAATAGAATCTCTTCATGAATACTGTGAAGGGTGCTACTTTGTAATTAAACAGATCGTTGGAGTTGGCCAGTACAGTAGTACCTCAGGATACGAAATTAATTCATTCCGAAACTGAGATCGTATCATGAAAATGTCGTAAGTTGAATCATTTTTCCCCATACGATTACATGTAAAACCAAATAATTCGTTCCAACACCAAAACACACTCAAATTAAAGCTAAGTAGTACATTAAAAAATGTATAGTAAGGAAAACACTGAAAAATGCGTTTTGTAGTTCTAAATATATAAATAACCATAATAGAATAATAATTGATTAAAAAAAATGTAGTTTTATTTGCACTTTACCTTTGAGGATAGACGACGGTGGCAGGAGAGAGGGAGAAGGGAAATGATACTAAAAACTTAACTTACATGACATAATATAACAATAACTTAAAAAACAACACTAATTTTTTTCTTTTTTAATTTTTATTCAGTGCTTTTTGCTTTCCTTCCTTCACTTCCACCAGCACTTTCACTGGATAGAGATCGCTTGGTAAAATATCTATCCAAAGAGGTTTGGCTTTGCCTACTTTTTAAAATGTTTCTAAAATGACTTAGGCAAATGTCATTACTCCGAGCAGCAATACGCCCAGTGTGAACCTTTTTGGGATGTTTCTTTTCAATAAAATCAGTCACTTTCTGATAATACCTCAAGATTTCCTTTATCGAGCGAGATCATTATACGACGAAGCAAACACGCAGACTGAGACCGATGCACAGAAGTAAATAAAAAATGGTGCTGCGAACTAATGTAGCGTGCTATTTATAATTTATTTCGCAGCACCATTTTTCTATCGCAGTACTTTCTATGTATTAACAGGACTTATTATACTGGAAAATTATGGATGCAGATATTTAGTATTACAGTTCAAAAATAATGTTCTTTATTTAGTTCACCTGGTGAACTAAATAAAGAACATTATTTTTGTATACTAGTACTTTCTATGTATTAACATAGAAAGTACTAGTATACAAAATAAATTATAAATAGATAAAAAAAGGACAAAAAGGCATAATAATTAATGTAGCGTGCGTTTTGTTCGTATCGTGGAGCAAAAATATGTTCAAATTTCATGTCATATCCTGAAAATTTCGTATGCTGGGGCGTTCGTATCCTGAGGTACCACTGTACATATAACAGAATAAAGTCTGGTTTGTAATAGATCTTCATGTCAAAGCACTTGCTGTTGAAAGAAAAGTCTATACCTAAAATATGTGCATTGTTCTCACCAATTTGGTCTAACTCCAGGCTTTGTATGAGTTGTCATTCATTGCTTGGATGAAATCATCAATGTTAGGCTTGGCTATCCAAATAATGCAAATATCAATATATTGCCAGTAAACAGCAATTTGTGACAGGAATTTAGGAAGAACCTATCTTATAATCATCATATAATCATTTCACATAGTCACCAGACAATGAACTACCCATAAAGATCCCTCTTTTTTTACAGGTAACATGGTATCCAATTAGACACAGGCAGTGTAATAAAGCAAGTACAATAACTCCAAAATTTGTTAATGATGTTCTTGCATGAGAACTTCTTGCATCAGCTGATCTCATAGGTTACAGAAACATGGTTCCAATCTGATCAAAGAATATAAAGAATGAATATTTAAATATTTGTTTACTAAAACATTTATTTGTATTAACATTGTAACTAAAATTAACAAGAATGTAAATGAAATTTAATCTTATAAAAATGTCAATTTAAACGACAACATAAAATTTTATAAAATTTGAAAATAACCAAATAATAGTAATACTCCAGAAACTGGGTTATACTATACTGTGGAAACTCCCTACCTTGTAATTTCCCCCGCAGAATGATGCAAGTTCAGAAAAATAAACATTTTCAGTCTTCCTGAGCAGGTCTTATACTGAAGATCTGCTTCAGGTCAAATTTCAAATAGATGGAACATCTAACATTTTGGTTTTTGAATGTGTCGGGAGCAGAAGAGCTTATACAAAAATTCAAATTTAAAATACTCTAAAATCAACCAATAGGATGTGTCCAAGTATAGAAATTGTAAAACAGTTTTCATAATGACATATCAAACTAGACCTGCTACACTTATGAAATGCACCTCTCTACTTTAAAATTTATATATTTTCTTTTTCTTTCTGCTTTAAAAATCTCTAGCACTTCTATTACTTTGAGTCTGTGGTTATTCTAATTAACATAGCCTGCTGTAAATCAGGTGTAATTCATCCTCTCCACATACATCAAAAGGGCAGTAGTTTGCCTGCCTTTATCTATTTCAGCTCTGTGTTTGGTTAAGCACTTTTTAAGGGACCTGACAGTAAAACCTATGCAGATTAAGTCTCTGAAACCTTTCATCTCTGAGAAGTATCTTATATAGACCTGTGCCTGGTGCTCTGTCATAGTCAATCGGGTCTTTTTCATTTCTGAGCATTTTAAACATATGGAGACATGTTAATCTTGTGCTTGCATATGATGCTATTTTCTTATATATATTATGCATGCGATGATCATAAGCCATCACATTACAGTGAGATTTAGTTTCATTTAGTGCCGGGTTATCTACAGAAGCATCTTTGGGTGTGTTGTCTGATTGTGTTTTTTTCGTTTCCTGTCTATGGGCTAATTTATAGGTCAAGCCCTTGGAATAGCCATACATAGTAGCAATGTCTGTGATGCAACGCATCTCCTTAGTAACTGCAATGAGAATAGAATCTCTTCATGAATACTGTGAAGGGTGCTACTTTGTAATTAAACAGATCGTTGGAGTTGGCCAGTACAGTAGTACCTCAGGATACGAAATTAATTCATTCCGAAACTGAGATCGTATCATGAAAATGTCGTAAGTTGAATCATTTTTCCCCATACGATTACATGTAAAACCAAATAATTCGTTCCAACACCAAAACACACTCAAATTAAAGCTAAGTAGTACATTAAAAAATGTATAGTAAGGAAAACACTGAAAAATGCGTTTTGTAGTTCTAAATATATAAATAACCATAATAGAATAATAATTGATTAAAAAAAATGTAGTTTTATTTGCACTTTACCTTTGAGGATAGACGACGGTGGCAGGAGAGAGGGAGAAGGGAAATGATACTAAAAACTTAACTTACATGACATAATATAACAATAACTTAAAAAACAACACTAATTTTTTTCTTTTTTAATTTTTATTCAGTGCTTTTTGCTTTCCTTCCTTCACTTCCACCAGCACTTTCACTGGATAGAGATCGCTTGGTAAAATATCTATCCAAAGAGGTTTGGCTTTGCCTACTTTTTAAAATGTTTCTAAAATGACTTAGGCAAATGTCATTACTCCGAGCAGCAATACGCCAAGTGTGAACCTTTTTGGGATGTTTCTTTTCAATAAAATCAGTCACTTTCTGATAATACCTCAAGATTTCCTTTATCGAGCGAGATCATTATACGACGAAGCAAACACGCAGACTGAGACCGATGCACAGAAGTAAATAAAAAATGGTGCTGCGAACTAATGTAGCGTGCTATTTATAATTTATTTCGCAGCACCATTTTTCTATCGCAGTACTTTCTATGTATTAACAGGACTTATTATACTGGAAAATTATGGATGCAGATATTTAGTATTACAGTTCAAAAATAATGTTCTTTATTTAGTTCACCTGGTGAACTAAATAAAGAACATTATTTTTGTATACTAGTACTTTCTATGTATTAACATAGAAAGTACTAGTATACAAAATAAATTATAAATAGATAAAAAAAGGACAAAAAGGCATAATAATTAATGTAGCGTGCGTTTTGTTCGTATCGTGGAGCAAAAATATGTTCAAATTTCATGTCATATCCTGAAAATTTCGTATGCTGGGGCGTTCGTATCCTGAGGTACCACTGTACATATAACAGAATAAAGTCTGGTTTGTAATAGATCTTCATGTCAAAGCACTTGCTGTTGAAAGAAAAGTCTATACCTAAAATATGTGCATTGTTCTCACCAATTTGGTCTAACTCCAGGCTTTGTATGAGTTGTCATTCATTGCTTGGATGAAATCATCAATGTTAGGCTTGGCTATCCAAATAATGCAAATATCAATATATTGCCAGTAAACAGCAATTTGTGACAGGAATTTAGGAAGAACCTATCTTATAATCATCATATAATCATTTCACATAGTCACCAGACAATGAACAACCCATAAAGATCCCTCTTTTTTACAGGTAACATGGTATCCAATTAGACACAGGCAGTGTAATAAAGCAAGTACAATAACTCCAAAATTTGTTAATGATGTTCTTGCATGAGAACTTCTTGCATCAGCTGATCTCATAGGTTACAGAAACATGGTTCCAATCTGATCAAAGAATATAAAGACTTGAAATCCAAGATAGTAATAAGAGTTACTCATTGGTGTGCATCAGCATAACATCTCTACCATTTGAGCTGAGTTCATGATATTTCTGTAAGTGGGTGTTGAATAAGCTTGCTCAAACTTGCATGTAGGAGACCAGGCATTGTCTAATATGGGTCTTAGTTGTTGCCCCTGCTTATGTATTTTTGCATAAGCAAAGTCTTATCACTTGCTTTGTTACACCAGTTAATCAACTCCAGTTTAACACTTGACAAAATTAAATAATAAGACATATTACACAGTGAAACCAAAAAAGCAGCAAAAATATTCAAATTCCTTTACTTCTGTATTATTATTTTTTGTTATTATTGACCTAATTTCTTTAATAATTAATTTAAAATATTTCAGAATGCATCTGTTTCAAATATAAAGATGATAAAATATTTTAATGCTGTATCTGTAACGAATGTATTATTTATACTATTGCAAATAAATTTTGCATAATTCTTAACTGGAAGTATACATTTTGTAGTTATTATGGGAAGTGAATCTCTCTTAAGTACTCATGTTAAAACAAGTACCAACATAACACCAAATCATAGCTCAAACAGTTGACTAAACCTTAAACCAGTGTTTTCCAATGTGGGGCCCACACCACACGGGGACAATTGGATTGTTAAGGGGCAATTTGAAAATGGACTCGTCCAGAGTTTAAGTTAACCATATAGCCGCCGTATATGTTAGGGGGGCATAAGAATTTTAGAAAGGCTTAGGTGGGACATAGCACAAAAAAAGGTTGGGAAACACTGCCTTAAACTATTCTTTCTAGTTACTGTTAACTGAACATAAAACTGGACTGAGGCTGTGTTTAATAGAATTTCTGTTTGTTAACAGAACTAAATGTCTTTATAAAAAGTAATTTATTCACTACACCATTTGTTAAACAAAGATCTACTATATTATACACATATATGAAATTATAATTTAATAAATAATTTATTTACCTTGTGCAACTGCAGCCTGGGCAGCTGTTGTTGTTGTAGATACTGATGTCCCAACTCCAACAGCAGCTGCCATAGCTTCTATTTGTTCTTGAGATAAAATTTTTGCATTTTCAGGTTTAGTCCATGCAGATTCTCTTGTTTTTGCATTGTAATAATAAAGCTGCCAATAAAATTAAAAATTAGTCACATACAATTTAACAAAAAAATAATTAAGTACATAAAACTTATTAAATACTATTTAATAGTTTACTTATTCATTTTAAACAAATAGTATTCAGTTTTAAAAAATATTATAGACAACTTTAATTTCCTAACGTGAGAAATTAAAATAAAAGTTATTGAATATGTTTATAGTTTAGAAACTATCTACGAATTAAAAATTGTCACTCGTGTTTATGCTTATTATTAGAAGGATGTGCCTGATATACATGAAATATTTCTATAACATTTATTTATGAAATATTTGTAAATAAGTTGTTATAATTATAAAATACAAATATATATATAAAACTATGATGGCATTGCTCAAAAATTCTATGACAATTCATTGATTCCTGATGCCATTGTTTTCATTTTTTTCCCTGGACAATTAGGTGACACACCCTCAATCACTTGTCTCTTATTCTCAATATAAACTACTCATAACAAAAATTTAGTGATGATCATCGATTCTCAGTGCAACCATTTCTATTTTTATTTTCCTTTTTGTGTATATAACATAGCCACGAACACCTGCAGTTTTATCCATATATATGTGCTCGAGCAGAACTGAGTTGTCTATTGATAAAGGTAGAAGAGAATAAATTTTGATTTTTTTTCCCCTTTTTTTTAGTGGAAGGATCTTGCATGAATCCCTAACCTTACTCCAATAATTTTGAAACAACCCATGAGCCTCTGCAAACAGCAAATTGGGATGATCACAAGTGTCAAAATTTGGTGGCAGTCTCCAGTGGGTACCAGCTGTCACCCACAGATGTGGGAAAGCTATGATATATATATACTGGATACTGCTTGCCACAGGCTTTGCTCACTTGTTCAAAAATTTCATGACTATTCATTGATTCCTGGTGCAATCATTTTTATATTTCTTTTTTTCCACAATAAAAAAACTATTATGACAATTTTAATCTAAGTATTACCATCTTTTACTCTCAAGTCCCTTATATGTATGTGTGAGGGACTTGAGAGTAAAAGATGGTCAGTGCCACTTCCATGACTAAGTTATACACACTATAAACCACTATCATAGGTGCAAATTGTTCTGAAAAATTGTAGTACAGTAGAGCATCAATTATCCGACCCCCAATCAATCGTCAGATCGGTTATCCAACCACGTTCTAGTCTGCAAATTCAAACATCCACTAGTGATGTGGCACTACAATATTTGACTATATCTTGGCTACTTTAATATTATTTTTGTTAACTTTTTGCGTGCTTTAGTTGGCAACACTGGCTCGACCATAAAAGAGAGGCCAGTATTTAAATGAGGCTTAATTTTCTAATTATGAGTGGTTGCTTGTTTTGTGAGCAATAAAATAATTTTAAAATAATTTTTAACAATACAATAGCAACAATTATTATTTTAAAAAAAATTTTGTTAGGCTTAACATCGATGAAAAGTCTATGCAAAGTAGGTTAATAGTGATATATTAATATACTAATTATATGGGGTATACTAATATACTATACTAATAATGTATTTTTCCATACTTTTTGGTTATCCGCTTTTTCAGTTATCCGACCAACCCCAGTCCCCAATTGAGTCGGATAATCGATGCTCTACTGTAGTTGAAATTTCTATTAACAAATGACCTGAGGAATTTGGTATGTCATGCCCATTTGAAATAGTAGGTAAATGCCAAAACAACAGTGGTCAATCATGTACTATAGAGATTGTTTTGCTTGCTCTATTCTTCATAAATGCTGAGAGATAGATTTGCAACATTATAACTCAATTGTGGAGGATTTGCAATGAAATAGCCAGTTGTGAAGATGAAAGTAGGAAAGAAAGCACAATGGAAGACAGCAAGATGCAATGAAGAGAAAGTACAATGTGAGTACAGGAGAATCTTCACTGAAGAGTGCAACAGTTTATTCAAAAATCCTAAAAAGCGAATGTCCCATGGCTGATCTTTGACTATCAGAACTCGAGCAGCTGCAGAAGCTGATAAGGATATACTTGAAACAGAATTTGCACTGCATTAAACAAAGGCAGAAGTTGGTCAGACATCATAAAAATTACACATGAAAAACTAAACATGATCCTGACTTAGTTGTAATATTTGATTTACAATGCATTACTCATACTAAAACATTCAGCAGGTCCAACTTTTTATTGTAAAAAACTCTTCACATACAACTTCAACATACATGACTGTGGAAAGTTCTCACAAGCAAAAGAACAAACAAGGCAAAACCAAACCTGGTCTATCTGAAACATTGTGATGCATAAAAATTAAGGTGTCATGGCCAACACATTATTGAGATATTTTGCCAACAAAATGCCAACAAACATCAACTTTTCACACCAAGATTACTTTCTGTTCTGTCACCACCACAATTCAAAAATCTGATATGGTAGCATTCTTTAAATGTGGATATTTATCAGAAAGGCCTGTGCATCATTCAAAACACACTTATCATTTTGTTTCTAATATGGTCTCTCAAAAAAAATGCAGAAAATGAATGTTCTACTCATGCATTTATGAAATGTATTCACTGTAAAAAGTACCTCTGCCTTGATCATTGTTTGCTTGTCCAATTACACACATTATACTTACATTTTCTGCACATCAACAAAGCTTTCACCTTTGAAATCTTGGAATTATATTATTTTTACACTTTAATAACTTTTTATTCATTCAGCAGTGGCACCTGAATGTTTGTGCATCATCATAACTTTTTACAGTGTTTTAGATAGACCACTTTGGTTTTGCCACCTTTGTCCCTAAACAGTGTCCATTCCATGTTAGTATGTGCTTCATTTGAAATGAAGCAGTGGCTGACAAGGGCTCTGAAGAAACTGAAAGTTGTTTGAAAAAATGTTTTGAAGAGATGTGTGTAGAAGAAAACCATCTTGTTGCCATTAGTGACAATTGCTGTGAGCAAAAAAACATTGGACCATGATCTCCCTGTAGCATCTTTTTGACAAGAACTGGTTTTGTTTCAATTACACACATCTTTCCACAAGTCAGCTTACTATGTTGCAACAGGAAAGAGATTTTGCATTGATAAAAAACAATGTCTGACATCACACAGCATGTATTTGCCAGAACAATGGAACAAAACAAAAAATATAAAAAGTGTCAAAAACAGAAACGTGGAGGTGGTAAATAAGAAAATAAAGGACTTCTTGAAACTGGCTAACCTTCAGACACATATCAGCAAAAAAGCAGTTTGTGAAGATGAAGAACTTCTAAAATTTCATGAAGTGTCCATTAGTGATGGGACAATTAATCAGAATCGGGAATCAGAAAAATCAGACATTTTCCAGGTATTGGAATCAAGAAAATCTCATCACAATTTCAGATTCTTCCACATGTTATAAAAAAAATTAATTATTTGTTTCACTCAAAGATTAAAAGTTTTTTAAATCACAATATTAACAATTGAATATTAGTTTATTAAAAACTTTTGTGTCAACAAAGCAGAGAGTATACATGCCCCCCATACACAAGGTGATGTCTGTTACAGCAGACTAACTGCAGTTACTTAGATAATCTAATAATCTAATAACATGCTCTGTCTCCATTTTAGGAGAAATAGGATGACTTTAGGGTTGTCATCTGGCTGGTTTGACTGGCAATCTGTATTCTGTATCTGTATATACAGGATGTAACAGTAAAAAATTTGAGGAGTTGTAGAAGGGGTTGTAGAAGGGTTAAAATTTCAAAACAGCTTTTAAACGGTTTTTAAAAACATTCTTTTAATTTTCAATTGATTTGATTTTAATTTTAATTAATTTGATTTTATTTTTAGTTTTGGTGTAAAGGCCAGAGTTTTAATTATTTTATTTTTTAGTTAGATTTTGGTTTAATTTCTTTAGTATTAATTTAGTTTTAGTTCTTATAATTATTTAATTTTGCCTGCATTTTTTAAACTCTTCATTACAACTTTTTTTTTTCTTTTGCAACATAACTATAGAAATTGTTTGGGTTATTTCACACAAAAGATATCAAATTTATATTAATTTTTTAGTAATTCATTAATTTTTATTTCATAAATTTGCTTGCTTTTTAAAATTTTAATTTTAAGCAAGTTAACATTAATTGAACTTTTGGGCTACCTAGTATTAAGTTTAATTGCTGAATTTTAATAAACTTTCCAAAGCTTAATGCATTGATACTAAACCAAACAATATTTGTAATAAATCAGGCTATTTTGCTGCTATTTATAATTAGATACTGTATTAGAGGTAGACATTGGATGCCATCTCTTATCTAAATTAATAATTATAATTTATTAAATAATTAGAACAGTCTGGAATAAAAAAAAACTAGCCCACAGTGATATTTGATCCCACAACCTCTGCTTACTGTGCATTGCACTGCCAGTTATGCCACCTGGAACTGAGAAATTCTTCACTTCCATTTGAACCTAGATATAACCATTCACAGTGCTGGTTGGGGACTACTACTACACTCACAGCCTTAGTACTATTACACTGTGGCACTCAGCCGGCTATCACTTTACCCAACATGGTGTGTGTGTGTGTGTATATATATATATATNGCAAGTTAACATTGATTGAACTATAAGACTATCAAGTTTCAAATTAAGGCTGGCAGTTGGCAAAACAGTTTAAACAAAATTATATTTTAATTGAAAAAATATTATATAAAATTGTTTTTAATATTTCATATGTTACTTATAATGATAAAATGACTTTTTCATTATAATTATGAAAGTTTTTATGATGATTCACAGATGTGCTATAATATGTTAAATTTTCAAATGAGATTCATGCGATTCTGAGTAAAAATACTTGTTTGTACTGTTTAATGCCATTCTGAGTTTAAAATATTGATTTTTCAAGACAAGCCAGTCTAAACATTCATGGTTCAAGTGAATGAATTCAAAAATTGGTTAACTTCTGATGATGATACTTGTTCAGCCCATTTGCTGAACCTCATTTAGTATTAAATACAATGGAGTTAAATCATTTACAAGACATACCCATTACAAAAAGCATGAAAAAAATGCATCTTCTCATTTATCTTCCACTTCCCATAGCCATCACGTCAGTCAATGAAGCAGTTTCCAAAGATGGCAACCCTACATGACATGACAGGATAGTTCTTCCAGTAAAAGTGAATTAATTAGTTGTAATTTATTTGAGGGTATTGTTGCAATATTAACTTTATCTGAAATAAGATTAGAAATTTATTTTGTAGTACACAATAAAAACATGCATATCCATTTATAAACGGTGAATTTTTCATGTTTCTTTTGAAAGATTGATTCTGGATTTCCCAATCATTTTCCATTCTTCGGCTTGATGTTTATTAATTAATAAACATGCCATGCTTGTAATGTAAATTGTTAATTTTTCTAAACTAAAATAAACTTTAGAAAGTGTTCAAAGGAATTGGAATGGAAAATCGCATCAGAATCAGAATCGTCCCATCACTAGTGTCAATGTTCTGTTTCAACAAAGGCATCTTGTATTCACTGCAAATTCATGAACATACAAATATGGTTTTACAGTAAACTTGAGAAAAGAGGCAGGCATCAGGCATAAATGCTATTTGTACAATTGGAAAGGAAATACCATGCAAGGCAACCAATCAAAAAAAGCCAAACTGAAATTTATGTTGGTATGCCTGAAGTGGCTACTGCCATATTATGCCTCTTCATGAGGGGCCCTGAAAGCAGCAAATGAGAATATAGGTATTAATGAGAAGAAGAAAAAGTAGGAGTGCAAGTAGCAAGTATCTGTTCAATTATCTTCACTGAACGTAATAGTATAGGACAAAACCAAATGAATGATGTAATTAATCTGGCTTTCATTAATATGCATCAGATGTTGGTAAGTTTATTATATTTATAGTATAGAACATAACTAGTACTACCGTGTTTCCCCGAAAATAAGACATCCGCAGAAAATAAGACCTAGCACAGATTTTGCTGAATTACGAAATATAAGACCTCCCCCTGAAAGTAAGACCTAGCGAAGTTTTTTCTTAGTTGTAACGGTCATCGACAGATGGTTGAAAGTGGCCGTTGGCTTTTTGAAAGTACAGCCACTGATTGGTCAGCAGACAATTACGCCACACGGCATGATTTGCATAAGACTATGGCTTGGGAATCACAGATTTGCATAACGTTACGGCTGGTGATGGCTAATTGGTCAGCCGGGAATCACGCCATATGACATTTGCAAAGTGCTACTGTTCAGTAAGCACTAATTGGTCATCGACTCCGATGTTGACGCTATAAAAAGGCGACAGTTCGACACACCGGATATACGTCACTCTCGTATAAGTTCGACTTAAGAATTTTTTTGTTCAATAATAAATGTGAATTCTTCTTCCTGGAAAAAATAAGACATTCCCTGAAAATAAGACCTAGCGCATTTTTCAGAGCAAAAATTAATATAAGACACTGTCTTATTTGGTAGATATAATGTTAACCCATTTCTGGATAGGAATGAGTTGTCCCTTAATGGGTCAACTCATTCCTATCCAGTATTTCTATCTATTCCTCTCCAGTAATGAAATTAAGAAATGTGCTTCTAAATATGAACCTATCCTGAATAGTCAACTATCAGATCATTGTGATAAACTTCCAGAACAGCACTTCACAGAAACTATGGAGTTGCAGGAAACCAGGAGCCAAGATCAGATGAAGTACCAACTTCATCAATACAGAATCCCATTAAAGATGCAAAATTGTTGATAGTGGTGGTGCTATCTAGTAGTTACTGGACTGCAATTTTTAAATAGCACACCTGTAGATTCCCATTGTCATCTGCCTGTCCTTTTAATTTCAAAAACAGTGTTATACTACGTTTGCACACAATCCACAACTCACTTCAATCTCGATTTACCTACAATCTGGATTGTGATTGTCGCCAGTCGAATGTCGTGCTGTTTGCACCAGCAGTCCACTTGAGAAGAATCCAGCTATTACACACGATGATAAAACTGACATAACTATGCGGTTAGTCATGAACATCAACAAACAAAATGGTAGTTTTGGTTAGAAATAAATACTTTTTCTTGCCATATATCTAATAATAGACAGATGTCATCATCTCTCCAGTTGTCTTTTTTATTTCTCTGTTGATAGCCCAACACGTGTTCTGCAGCCATCTTGTATTTTCTCACGCTTGTGGGATCTCTCTTATGACTGGATCTAGTTTCAAGAATTCTCTTGAGTCGATCACGATTGAACCTCATTTCATTCGAGATTGAAACGGTCGAGAGAGGTCGCACCACGACATAGTCGCCGACTTTGGTCACAATATAGATCAAAATGCTCGGTGCGAACAAGGTATTAGATAGATGAAAATCAAGACCAAATATAAAAAGCTTGGGAATAGGAGGCCCCAATTAACCAAATGATCATTTTCACATAAACGAAACTCAATAAATTTCTAAAGCCAAACAATTACCAGAATACTTTGAGCTATCTTTTTGTAATTATTTTTAATTAATTACTAAATAATTTGTCACTAAAGGGAAGTGTTCGGTGCCATCCCTTATTAAATTTAATAATTATAATTAAATTAATATTTATTAAATAATTTAGAATATCCTGGAAGAAAATAATCAGCCCAGAGTAAGACTCAAACTTGTAACTCTCGCTTCCCATGCAGATGCATTGCCAGTTACGCTACCCAAGCCTCCAGTCTGTCAGGAGTAGGAGTTTATAAGATGAGTGCACTGAAGGTATCTGCAGTCAGCATCATATGTAGCCAAGGATGATTATTTCATATTTAAATATGTTTGGAAGAGGAAATCAAACTGGTGGCTTGAATAGTGCGAGATAAGCCAGGGGTACAACTTGGAGAACCACTTAATCGGCACAAAATCGTTGGATTCAATCTCTAAACTTTTAAGGAGGGCTTTTATAATGTTTAAAGATCTAGAAGGTAAGTTCTAAATCACATCAGGATCCTTGACACCAGCTAATCAAATTGATTAACGAACGCGTGTTAATCCGCATTTAACAAAAGTGGAGAGAATAGGAGGGTTTTGCTTTTTCAGATATAAAGAGACAAAAGGAGACATATTAAAAAAACAAAGTATCAAAAATTTAATAAACAAGATATGAGATATACAAACTCTAATCCTCAATTTATAATTATGGAATGTCATGGAGAAAGATTACATTTCCAGCTAAAACATACTACCTCAATATATATATATTTTCTTCTATATGCAGATTCTGTGCGAATATTCTTATCTTTGGTTAGTTCTTTGGTGGCACTTCAATAAACATTTCTTTCTTGTATTAAGTAACTTAATAACAAACTTTGTATAAACTATGGGAGTCGGATATGGGCGTTGGCTGTAGAAAGTGGGTATGGAATATGTCCTTCTCCTATGGAATTTTGTGGCGTACTCCCCGAATGATACTAAAGAATCCCCTTTTTTGATGATTTTCTCCAATAAGAGAATTGTATTATTCCCACGTGTTTAGGATGAATGGAAGTTTATAGAGGAGTAACTGGGCTGTATGTGACTCAAAATCTGTAAAGATAAGGGAAAGCAAAAAGGATGTTGAACTTCCATTGAGAAGGAAGTGAATTTTACTAGTTTCCTTCGTTTTAACTTAAAAATTTTCCATTTAAAATCAGAAATATTGCTTCTAAAAATTTATGTATTTGACATCGATTTTCAATTAATTAGGGGGGTTTTCAGAATCTCACAGTAGCATAACTGGCAACACATCCACATGGTAAGTGGAAATTACAGATTTGAGTCCCACTCCAGGCCGATTCTTTTCTCCTAGAATATTCTAAATTATTTAATGAGCAATTATTTATTGTGATGTTGTCACAATGCTGGGCTACAATTTTTAATCAATGCTCTCCACCTCAAATTAATACTGTAGTATCTTGCTCCTGTACACCATACTTTTCCTTTAACAATAGAGCCATTCTAGTCACCTAATACTTCCAGTTTGCATCAAAAATTCATAAACAAGGTGTGGTTAGAAAATAATGAGACTGAAGCTGGAACTTTAAATCTTGAGTGGTATTCTCACTTTAGTTGTGTTCCCCTTCAATATATGATCCTTCTGCTTCCACACAGCACTACATTTGCAACTTCAACTGATCATAACAGTGCTGCAGGTATCTGTAAGGCTATGCAGAAGCTTCATCATTTTTTTCTTGACAGCAGAAACAATCAAAACAGTGTCCCTTCAGAGCAGACTTGATTTTAGGGAAAAGGTAAAAGTCACACAGAGCTAGGATGGATGAGTACGGTGGGTGTTCAAATAGTGTGACGCCCTTCTTGGCCAAAAACTGCTTCATTGACAGAGCAAAATGAGCTGGTGCATTTTCCTGATGAAGGATGAAACCATTTTGTCAAGGTGTTGCCACTTTCTTCTCACCCTTTCCTATAAAGATTCCAGAACTTCTTTGTAGTAGTATTGGTTCAGAATTTGTTCCACTTTTCATGTTTTCCTTGGTTTTTGACATGCTGGGCCATCCAGAATGTTCATCGTCTTTCACATCCTCTCGGCCCTCAGAAAATCTTCTGTGCCATTCAAACTCATGTGCATGACAAAATTATGCATTTCTGTATGCTTCACATAGCAAGCGCAAAGATTCAGTGGCAGGTTTCTTTCAATTTCATGAAAAATTTCAGATTGATACTCTGCTCTTCTTTCAAGCTGGCCATTTTCCTAGCGTGCACCAACAACATGTCCACTTGCAGCAGGCACTCATAGCAATCTAATAGCAGTAGCAAATTGAGACTCACTGTGCTTGTTTGTTCTAACTTGTTCGAGGTCGTTTACCTACCCACTCATCTTGGCTCACATGCAACCGTTGCATGCAGGCAATCACAGTCTTATTTTCTAGCCATACCACATAGTTAATCAAGGCCTCTTGCCCCAAAGGTTTCCATATCTGGTCTTGTCTTTCATCTATCTAACTCCATTCTCAAGATTAATGAAAGACAGACAGATGATAGTGGGAATTTACAGGTCTACAATTTCTTCAAATTGCAGCCCAATAAATATTAATTTAATTATAATTATTAAATTTAATAAGAGATAGTGCCTAACAACTCCCTCTAGTGACAAATTATTTAACAATTAATTAAATATAATCATGTAAAAGTAGTCTGATGTAATCCAGTGGTTGTAAGGCTTTATAATCATTTTTGAATTATGATTAAAAATGCACCCTGGTATTGTGATGATGTCATAATTATTAAACAACTTTTGGATGACTGTATCTGCTAATGATGATGTCAATTTACCATAGTAATTAGGCTGGTCACACCTCCGATTGTCTGAGCTTTGATGGAACTATTAGAAAATGGATCAACATTAGACATTTACAACTAAACTTAATGAACATTAGTATCATTATATTCTTGAAAACAGAGACTAGGCAAATTGACCTGAAGGAACTTATAAACTAGTCAATCAACATAGTGATGATCATAATGACTTAATAACCCATACAACAGTAACATACTATTCCTGCATTGAATAGTTCCTCTCTGATTTGGTCAGTAATGCCAGCATAAGTGATCACAATAGATATGATGGCTTGGATCTGCAATCTGCACTGGTACAGTTCAAAGTTCATATTTTCTGGCATCTACTTGTAATTCAGTTAGCATTTTGTGATTATAGTGCTTTAATTCATCATTTCATTTATTTTATCAAGCATCCTTCTTATATTCTTCAAATTGATGGCAAGTATCTTCACTACTCTCACCCTTGCAGATAAAAGGTTCTTCTACAGCAGTGGTCTGCAAAGTGATACTTGCGGGGTACACCATGTTTTCCTTCAAAATACTGTGTCCCCCCTATACAGTCAAAATACTGTAATTCTGAATTACAGTATTTTGACTGTATAGGGGACACACACAGTATTTTGAAGAAAAAATTGGGAAATTTACAAAATGTAAATTTGTAATTTAATTTAAATATATGTATATTGTTTAAAATAAATAAATAAATAATTTGATTTTTGACTAACACACACACACACATTATATTATATTGTAGGGAGTACAACTTACAATTTTTTTGTCTTAGTGAAAAAAGTTTGGAGACCACTGCTCTACAGAACTGTAAAATGTAATGTACACAGTTGGTTAAGTGATCAACATCTGTAGACTGACAATCAAATCTCTGATTCATTTGGTTAGAACAGTTCTAGGTTCAGTAGCCACTTAGACATATTTGTGCTAAACTTGAGTCATCAGGGAGTCAGTCAATGATGAATCAAACTGGATTTAATGAAGTCATTATTTACAGGGATGAAATCATTATTTCTCTGTAAATAATGATTTTATGTTATATACACAATGGTCCCCCTCCAGATTAATTTATTGACTTTTTTCCCCTTGCACTAAGAGTTCACATTTAATAAACAAACATTGTCCTTTGGCATTAATTTAGTTTAATCCAAATGCACACAAGTACTTTCAACATTTTACAAATGTCTGTATAACAACAGGTGGCAGATGTATGGAAAGTTCTCCTCTTGGTAACTGAGCACAATTATTTCTATTATAATGGCAAGTATTACTTACAAAAACAGGGCATACAAATGGGCACACCCCTTTCTGCCATATTGGCTGAATTGATTATAAGGAATATAGAATTTAAAGTTTTCTCCTCCCCTCTTACTATATGTTATCTAAGTCTCTACCTTAGATATGTTGATGATATCTTAAACATGCTCAAAAACTAAAACTGTTGATTAAAAATACTTCACACCATTTATACTTACTCCAGCACATAAAATTTAATGAATGCACAAATGTTTTAAGCCACTTTAAGGGGCCTTCATTAGATGAGAGAGGCATTTTGTACATCAAACAAGACACAAAATATTTTAAAATGAAACATTCCATACATGTAATGACACAGTTTACAAATTATTCAATATATGATCAGACAGTTTCCAAAAATATTAACAATATTAAAGTAAGTTCCCAACTATTATTGAAGAGTACAAAGTCTTTGTTATGTGATTAGATGAAGTATCCAAAAAACTTTAAATTATAACTGATTATGATAAAATTATATGTAAATAGATTAACATTATAAAATGAATATAAGTATTAAAACCACATATTAGGATATCACATTTTTTGATGATATCCTAATAGCATGGGATGGTTTGTCTGAAGAGTTATCAAATTTCATACAGCTCTTATCTGCAGTTTACAGTACATCCTTCTATATCGTTTCACTGTAGAGGGAGAAGAAAATAATAAAATTGACTTTTTAGATCTATTGATTCAAAAAACCAATCAGGGTCTTCGCTATACATTAAATCATAACTTTGATTTACTACCCATACATCATTCCTGCTACATCCTGATTTTAAAAACACAGCTTTCTGTTCTCATATGCAGAGCTACATCCTTCATTGCAGTTTCTTGTACAAACACATCTACAAATAATAGTTGCAGCAGTAAACAATGCAGGATACTCTCTTGCTAAACTTAGGCATATCAACATATTAGTCTATAGAAGCTCTCTTACCTTTACAACTTTATTTACAAAAAAATAAAAATTTAGTAATTGCACATTCTGCTATACCATATTTAGGATTGGTCATATTATGAACTGTTTGCAGTTTCAAAAAAATATAAGACAATTCTTTCTATCAAACTGCAGTTGTAATCTATGTAGAATTATCTGTAATGACAGATAAATTTTCTGATCTAGAAAAATCAGGTTTCTGTATAATTCCCAAGCAAGATTTGAGCTCTGATTCAAAAATTTTTTATATGGGGCATAACCAGAAATTTACTAAATTGCTTAGAACAACATCAAGACAACATCGTAAATAAGTTAGTAGGCATTCCACTGACCTCTCCAGGAATGTTTTAAAACATAATTTTATACCATTATAGCAAGAAACCTCCCTACTTAGGCAATGAAAATATTTGATTTCAATAATTAAAAGTTGCTAGTAAAGATTTTTTCTGTGTAAAAACTGATGTAATTTGAATTAGTATGAGATAAAAATTTAATTTGTATGTCTTTGTATACAAAAAATATAACTTCATTTATAGAGAATTGGATTTATCTAATTTTTTAAATGTCATGATGTCCTAATTATGTATTTTCTTTTTTATGTTCTTTTCGTTTTATTAATATATATATTTAAACTTTTAATCCTAAATTTTACAAATTACAACTTTAGAACTGCTTACCTTTCCTTCAGCACTTTTTGTTTCAACCCATATCTCTCCAGTAAGATCAATCCCAGACACAGTAACAGATGTTCCTGATGCTGAACTCACTGTTGTGACAGCTTGATTATTTGGCCCCATATTTGCATAGCCTGGAGGAGGAACATTCATAGGTGGAAGCATAGGTGGTCTCTACAGATAATGAAAATTCATGTAAGAAATGCAGTTTAACAAATTCTTAAAATAAAATTTTAATTATAAATTAATTTTAAAACTGCTTAAATTTATTAGATTTTGTTGTTGTTGTTAAGTTCCATCGAGTCGTCGTCGACTCCTGGTGACTTCATGGACAAGTCTTCTCCATCTTGATCTTTCCCTTGTTGTCTCTCGTAGCTCATCCAGCTTCATTTCTGTGACTTTTTCTATTTCTTCTATCCATCTTATCCGTTGCCTNTTGAATAAAAAGTTTTTGAAATCAAACTTAATATTTTAAAGCATTTCATTTGGATTTACAAAAAGATATGGTGTCAAACTTATACAAAATTTAATATTTTAAAGTTTAAAACTGCTAGACATTTTATCTCAAATTTTTTAATTATCAAGAGAATAACTGTGGAAAAAGGAACCTCCTCATTTTACTTTGCATTGAAAAAAAGAGTTATAGATTAAGTCTAAGTTTTTCAACATTATAAAGGTAGAATGATTATCATTCTATATGTACTTTACAATTTATCAACTTATATTTAAAAAATAAGTTTACTTTTAAGTTTTCATCAAAGACATTAAGTTAACCAGAAACACACAAGCTAGAAATCTTAGTATATCTAACTGATAAAAATATCACAATAATTGTTATTTTTATTATTTTTCTATATACTAATTCACACTGTAGTACAATATCAATTATGAAAGAAAATGCTTTTCACTGATATTCAAGTTTTTAACCAGCTTCAGACATGACATATCTCTGATGTCACTTAACAATTGTCTTGGTACCAACAAAAATTAGTTAATGCCATTTCTTGTATTATTCTACTCTAAAATTTCATGTGGTCTCTTCTCCATTTGAACTCAATTTTATACACCAATATTAGAAATCATCATCATCATAAACAATACTACCAATTCTTATCACAATGCATATTGTACATGATACCGATGTCACAGGAATATTATTTATCATGTTATTTAAGTACACAAATCTATGAACAGTATTATACATGCAATAAAACCATATTCTAAAACAAAGACAATTTGAAATTATTTTCAAATATTAATGTTAATTTATAAATTTGCATATTGAGTAGAGTAAATATTATTTAACAATCTTAGAGTTATTCTCTCTTAACACAAATTTCCACATTAGTTATATATCACACATACACAAAAGTTTAAATTGTGAGCATATACACATGTTCAAAATTCTAGTAAGGTAAAAATAATGTAAATTAATTTTGTCTATATACAGATAAGCTCTGTTTCAAATTTCTGAAAATAATTAATTTTAATAAAGAAATCTGACTGTTCATTTAATATTTGAAGTAATTATCATGTTGTCATGTTTATTATATATACCATACCCAAAATTTAACTATATAAGATAATGAAATATTTCAATAAAAGGATACACAAGGCTGAAATAATTTGTGAATTATTGATATTAATACATTTACAAATATATAAAATCAAGTAAACAAAAACTTATATAAAACAATAACTTCTTTTCATTCTCATCCCATCTATTATTTGAGTACATTAAGAACATTAGAATCAGAAGTTAAAGTAAATTATATATATTTCCTTATATACTCACATTGTTTTCAATATTTATTAGTCCTCAAAAGATACTTTATATATATATAGAGAGAGAAAATAAGCTGCAATTAAATTATTAAAATTTTTAAATGTTTTCCAATTTAAATAATATATAATTAATGTTTTCTTTATATTAATTAAAAAATATCTGTAATTCAATGTTGAAAGTAATATTGTTCTTTTTACCTACTACAGGTATTAATGATGATATATGATCATACTAATCACTTTATGTACACTGACCCAGTCTCCAGGAGTATTTTTTAACTTAAACAGGAATAGAAAACATTATTGGTACTCTACAAAGAATTCAAGAGACTTCAAAAAAGAACGATGAAGACTTCACAACTATTAAAAGTTAAGAATTGATGCTTCTCAACCAGTTTGAAATAGTTTCAGAATTTTTTTTTCATTTCTTGTAATCTACAAAAATTTTCATTATACTGTTATATTTTTAATGTAAAATATATATTCAGTGTCATGGTTATCATTCTTCTTCTAACTCCTTCCTTCTTATAGAGATTTTGTTTTGATAACTGTGGTTTTACCAATAGTGCCTTTTTCTTCTTTTTTTTAACAAACATCATTTCCACAGTTGAGATGGGAGGCTGTCATCTTTTCTGTTATTATAATTTATTACTTTATAAATGTACTGTAATCTCAGCATATATATACTGCAAAAAATTGCTGGAAGGAAAACAAAACCTTTGTATAACCTGAATCACTACATCACTATATATATACACACACACAGTATACATGTCACATCTAAAGTAGTTACAAAAAATGTGAAACAAAACATGATGTATTGTCTCAAATATTTTGTTTCCCCATTTTCATTTCATTTTGTTTTTGTAGTCCTTTGTAGATATAATTATAAAATAAATGAAATGGAACAAATGGAATATCAAACTGCCTAAGTATCAAAAATACAAATGGCCACCAAACACCCAAACTTCATTTCTACTTCATGAATCAAATAATAATTATACTAAATGCTAAAATAACTTTGAAAAAAAAATTATAGAAGAGATTTTAATGGTCAGCAATATACATTTGAGAGTTGATTACTCAGCTTCTATTTGCTTTATATAGTAAAAACAAAACTGACAATAAGATGCTAAACAAAAGCTTCTTTAAATAATTGTGTAGTAGTTATTACATGGAGAAGTTATTATATATTGTTATTACCAGAAACCAGCTTTCAAAGTTAACTTTTAGGTATTTAATAATATCAAAGTGTGTATTGATGTGCAGAAAATGAACAAGAAAATCAAAGACAAGATGCATTTTATAAACACAATCTTGATAAATTTCTACAAAATAAAAGCTATTTGTGGAGTAAATTACAAGTTAAAATCAGCAGATAATACACACTACTGCATAAAATTATTTACTTTCAAACTGATTTTTAATTAAATACAGGCAATCAAATAGGTTATCCATACAAAATGATAATACATTAGTTTTTGAATATTATCAATTAGCATTGATAATATTCAAAAACTAAAAGTATTATCATTTTAAGAATTGCCATTTATAAGAATATTTGTAAATTTTAAGTTTATTTGAAATGTATATTAATGTTAATTTTACTAACCTTGAACCTTGAATTTTACTAACCTCTGGAAACAGATTAACAAGTATGTTTAATTTCATACAAGCAACTTCATCTCCTGTGTACAAAGTATTTTGTAGTATAATGTAAAAAATCATCATTTTAAATAAGTAGGTCTACATATAGTACATGTTTATTAAATAAAGTGGATTTTTATGCATTATTTGTCTAACATTTCATATTACCCAAGATATGTCAGTCCAAATTACTTGGGATAACTGAAATTCTACTATATTTACAGACATACACAATAGTCTGTCCTTATTTGTAATTTCGTATTTCACAGATTCAGTTACCTGCAGTCAAATGCCATCTAAATATATTAAAAGGAAAATTCTAGAAACAAACATTCATAACAATAGAACATCAGATTATCCGAATCAATTGGGGACTGGGGTTGTCCAGAAAATCAATTTTTCGGATAACCGATTATGTACGAAAGAATACATTGTTAATATACTATATTAATTAATATATCCCATGTTTAAATTTCTCTCTGTTGCGTTTTGCTTTGCATTAAATTTTCATCAATGTTAAGCCTAACAAAAATTTTTATAACAATAATCGTGACTATCGTATCATTAAAAATTATCTCTTTATTTTGTACAAGCAAAATAAATATATTGAAAAATATAAAATCTAAAAATATTATACTTTAGAAGTTAATCTATTATCAAAAACATTTGATTCAGCACGACACAGCCCGACTGGAATGCTTTCGGTTAACCAATGTTTCGGCTGATTGTCATTCAGATAATCGACGCTCTACTGTATTCCCAATGAATACAGAATGCTATTGTATCTTTATGGTCTCAAAGTAGATTATCTTAAAGAAATTTTTCATTTTACTGAAAAGTGTTTTGTTTTTTTACAATTAAATTTCTTTGAGTCAAACAAATAAAAATAAATTAATAAAATGACATTACAAAAAATTCCAACATTTCACAAAAATTTACATAAGCAAGCACACATTTTACAATGGCAGGTATTTCATACTATTTCAAAATGGCATGGAAAACAAATATTACTGCAAAATAAAGTCTTTGTCAAAAGCAGTCCATCAATCACCTGCCAGAAATATTACAATGTGAAAAGACATTGAATATTTTAAAAATTTCTTTACTATTTCTTTCTGTACTTGTATCATATTTAGAAAACATAATAAAATTTACAAAAAAGTCAGCTAGGTCTATATAAAAAGCAATACATGCTTGGGAAATTCTGCTTCATGATAAAGGAATTCAAATTCAAACAAACACTATGAAAGGGATAAGATAAATGTAAAACTAAGTAAAAATAATAAACGATGACAATATTCTAAAATATGTTTTGTTTTATAATTTAAAATAATCTGACATAAAATTATATATAGAATATAATGGATTAATATAATTTTATTCTGAAAAAAGTTATGAACTAAAATTCAGGAGAATATTAAATAAGAACAAGATCATTATGCTTAATAAGAATTAATTATATTTTCACACTAAGTATTTGCTTCCCATTCAACCATCTTTATTAACAAGATTTTCCATGTACGTATGATC
This sequence comes from Centruroides sculpturatus, assembly GCF_000671375.1. NCBI lineage: Eukaryota > Metazoa > Arthropoda > Arachnida > Scorpiones > Buthidae > Centruroides > Centruroides sculpturatus. The sequence goes on from NW_019384886.1 coordinate 464,663, forward strand.
TTTTAATATAGTTATCTTCAAACCATACAGAATCAAAACTCAAATCTACTCTAAAAACTTGTTCGAGTATTAGCAGTTCTCTTATTTACATACTAGCAGATGTACCCAGCAATGAGCTTGTTTTTTTCAATGAAAATTACACACTTTTGTTAGTTGGTGAACATTAACATTGAATATTTACTTTTGTTGCAGTATCAATGAATCAATGAATTTTTGTAATTTTTCTTTTGATACTCTTAATAAAACAAAATTTATTTTATTATGTATCTTTGTATAGATTTGTTCCATTATATTTTACAGAAATATTCATGAAGGTTAAGGATTACTTTTTTCATCATTTGAAAGAAATGTTGTTAATTCATAACAAATTAATTTGAAATTATATATTTTAAGAGACAATAATTATATTTCAAAGAAACATTGGAAGTAGATGGAACATAAAAATTTTTTTAAAGTACTTTCAAAATATTCAAGCATTATTAGGTTTTATGTCAAGCAGTAAACTAGATCACAATTCAACCTTTCCATATCTGGTAACTGGCAAAAATAGGAATATTATTTCGCAGACTGGCAGAAGGCTGAAGAAAAATTTTCTTAGACTTAAACTGCTTAGATGTGTGTGTGACATGCACAACCGTCTTAACTGGCAATAACAAGATACTGGTTACTGTGTATTGCAATGTTGTTGTTTTCCTTTGTACATCGATCACTTGCTCTCAAGTGGTGCACAGCCACAATAATATAAAAATTTTTGCTACATGTCACCAGTAAGTAAGCTGATGCAATACTGCAATGCCTACTAAGTATAACAAGGATGGGGGATTTATCATAAGAGTGATGCTCATTTGATAACTGTCATGAATAAATGTAATTATTTTATGAATTATTTTAATTATTATTAGTATATAGTAATTGTAGTATTTTCTGATAATATTTAATAAAATTTTGATTTATAGTGAACTTTAAACAATTGCAACAATGAAAAATAAATAAAATCTGTTTATATTAAAATTTTATTATTTTAATTACTACAAAATTTTCTGCCAGTCTACAAAAATTTTCATGGAATGGAACTGATCTGCAGACCCACAGTTGAAGAATACTGAACTAGATTATTGGTATTCAGCCAAAGAGAGTAATTAAATGGTAGCAATACCACATGCAATTTTAGCCAGTTGCACATCATTATTTTGATTATGTTAATAATAAACTTTTATTAATTTAATATTTCCAAAATAAATTATATGCATTGTTTTTTTTTGTGGTTGACTGATCTATAGAAAATGACATCACAAATTCATTAAATTTACTAAAATAAACTTTTATGGTCATTTGAAAGAAACTTGCGGGCTTTCTTAATTTTTCTACAAAATACAATGGAACAGTAATTGTATGAAAATAAATATAAATTTTCCAAAAAAAACTCAGGAGAAAAGACGACAAAATTTAATGACAATGTGAATCCACAAACATGTCTATAAAGGTCCAATACAGATAAAACACTGCTATAAATGAAATTTATTTTTAAGATTTATCATCAATGTAAAATTGTTTAATAAAAACCCAAGATACACTGTATCTCTTATTTAAAAGCAAGCACAGAAATATATATTTCATATTTACTTCCATTAAAATAAGAAATTTTTATAATAATCATTATTCAGTTATGTTAGTATCAGTATATTGATTAAGTACAACATTATTATTTCAAATTCAAATGACACTAATAAATTCAGAATAAAATTCATAATATAAAATGATAAATATATACATAAATCCATTTTTTTCATTTTACTTTCAAGGAAAAATAGACAATCGAACTTAATATTAAAAAGTAATAAAATTCAGAAAATAGATGAAATTATACATATTATATATAAAATTTAATTAAGTTAAATAATATTTACATAATATTTAACTTAATTAAATTGATTTAATAAATACGAAGATAGGAAACAAATCCGAAATCAATCAAAAAGTTAATATTTCAATCAAACTGTCCAAGCATAAACAATTAATGAATTTTCAATGAAACAAAAATTTTTAAGAGTAGATATATAAACTGAAGCATTTATTCTAAAATTACAAGATGTAATACAAGTTATATCATCAAAACATATTATATTAAATACAATTATCATATATTTTGTACATATGATTTTTGAACTAAAGAATAATAATCATCTTTTCTTTATTATTCATATAAGATTATGTGGAATAAATATTTCTAATAATATTATACATTTTCATTGTGACATAATTTTTAAATTTTAGATTATTTATTAAGCATTAAAAATTTGCTAACTTTTGTTTTACATAAAAATATTATATGTAGTAATATATATATAAAATTTTCTGAATGCAAGAAGCAAGCAATATCTAATAACTTTATAATCACTGTGTATCTATTTGCAAGCCTTGATTTTTTAATATAAATTCATAATAAATAGTAATAATAATAAAACTTTATAATATATTTTAAGTAATAATAAAGTTTATTAGAATTCTGAAATAAATTGTCTGAAATGAACTACTATTGCAAGGAACATGCAAATTACTTAAAATTTTTTAGGCTTTAAGTATATTTCTCTCTCACATTTTGTTTCAATAATTGTTTGCTGTAGAAAATCAGACATTTTGATTCGAAAACAATTTCAGAACAGTTGTACTAATAGTATTTTAAATAGTTGTTTTAAAAACTATTTAAAATACTAATAGTTCACGAATAGGAAATCTAATATAATTAAAAAATGTTGCAATGAACTGTTCTGAATTAAAAACAAACATTCAAATTTTTAAAATTTTGCATAAAAACTTAAGATGTATAAAGATGATATTTTGGGAAATATTCAAAATGCCACTGGCACTATTTATATTCCAAATTTTGGATAATTAATTTTGAAGATAAATAATCTGATGGAATTCCTTAAAAAATAATAAACTTACATTCTAGTTATTTTTCTACTATCTTTAAATTAAATTTCTGTTCTAATAACAGTTATATATCAAATTAAAAATTTTTTAACACTTATTTTGTAAAATTGGCTCATCTTTCTAAAAGTTCTTACTAGTAATTAAAATACAAAAAGCAGATTTTAAGTGATCAATGTATGTTTAATTTAAAATAAAATTTAAGAAAGTATATATTGATTCAATACTATATAATGCAATTCAAAATTTCAATTAATGTATGTTATATATATACACATTATTGTAATAATGATAAATAATAATAATTATATTTAAAAAATGTGTTTATAATGTATACCATAACTTTATCTTTGAACAACTTTTCTGATTTGTTTAATGCTCTCATGTTAAATTACATAAACTGTAAGTTCTTTATTATTTTTTATATTAAAAAAATTTTGTTTCTTATTAAGATTATTTTTGCCAATTAAGATAAGACCAAACAGCTATGGTCAGGAAACTAAAATTATTTATTTATTTTATAAATATTTTTGGCCTTCTATGGCAAAAATTATGTCTAAATAACAAATAATTGTTGTTTCCCTAATGTAGCTGTTTAGTCTTATTTTTGCCAATTAGTTTATTTTATTTGAGTGAAGTTAAATATAATTTTTAAAAATTCATATCAAATATTTGAAAATTATTTCTTAACTTATATAAATTAAGTGTATATAATGATATAAAATATAATTTCAAAAATTAAAACATTGTAATGTGTGAAAAAATAGACTAATAATAATTATTTCATTTCACAGATGATTATTAACAATAGTGAAAAACAAAAAAATTTCTTTTATTTTCACAATAAAGTACGTTAGTGGTTCAAAGTTCTTGGAATCGCATATAGCTAGTGGTATCCACATAAAACAGGTGGTGTCAGGAACCAATATCACTACTTCTCATGTGTGCAACATTTTGGCACCAAAGAGGAAATAGAAAGTGTTGTAGCAGACAACAGAAGCAGTGAAGGTAGATTACAATAAAGAAAATGGAGAAAACAGAAATTTGCATTTTGATAAAGTTTCTTGCAAAGAAGAGGTTAAATGTCACCGAGATCAAAGCCAATTTGGATCAAGTTTTGTAATAGTCTGCTCCCATCACATTCAATGGTAATCAAGTGGGTAATGCTTTTTCAAACTTTGCCAAGAAAATACGGAAGATGCAGTTGCATCAGCAAATACTATTACCCCAGAAAAACAAAATTCACAATATGGTGCTGGCTGACCATTGCTTGAAAGTGAGAGAGATTGCTGAGGTCGTGGGCATCTCTGCTAAATGGGTTTACAAAATCCTAACCCAAGAACTAGGCACAACTAAGTCTCTACAAGATGGGTGCCATGTTTGCTCACAGTCAAACAAAACCGTATGTGAGCAACAATTTCTAAGGAGTGTTTGGACATATATCAGAAGAATCTAAAGGACTTTTTGCATCAGTATGTGACCATAAATAAGATATGGATCCACTATTATATGCAAGACTGAACAATCTAAACAATGGAAATATGCATCTTCAACGACTCTGAAGAAGGCAAAAGTGGTTCCCTGAGTGAGGAAAGTCATAGCTTCCATTTTTTAAAATACCAAGAGAATTTTATTCTTGTTGACTTCTTGGAAAAAAATGCGACCATTACCTGCTGCTTATTATTGTGACCTCTTAGACAAACTAAAGACTGCTATTACAGAGAAAAGTCCTCATATAAAGAAAAAGAAAATCCTTTCTCAACATGACGAAGCACCAGTGCATTCTGCCATCTTACCCAGCAAACACTTGCCTACCATCACTTCCAACTCCTTTCTCATCCCCATATTCTCCTAATGACTTCCATCTCTCTCAAAACCTGAAGAAAATGATAGCAGACAAGAAATTTCACACAAATGAAGAGGTCATCATTATAATGAACGGCTATTTTTTAAAAATCTGGAAATCAGCTTTTTCTGTTGGAATGAAGGCATCAGAACACTGCTGGAATAAGTGCATTATTCTAAAAGAAGATTACATTAAAAAAAACCAATTCAACCAGATTTTGTTTCTATATATCCAATTCCGAGAACTTTCCGAACCACCCACGTATTTAGAATTTTACAAGGAAAAAATATTTCATTTTAATTTCAAATTAGATTACCTGGTTTGAATCCAATTTACGAGGACGCCCACGACCTTTTTTAACATTTTCTTCCTCCTATTTTAACATGATAGAAGATACCAAGTATGAATTATCAAATAAATATTCTATACCTTTGATAAGGAAATTAAACACGCATTTCTAAACAAATGTAAGAATTCTGAAAAATCTAAGTAATGTTTAATAGAATATCTGCTATGGCATTCTGAATATTTATAACAGATAATTTAATTAATCATTAAAATTCTTTAACAATAAATGCAATTATACAAAATTCATGATGATGATTATTCTTTTTCTTAAAATTTGAGTAAAATTCATAAAAATTTCTCAGTGCTAAGTATTTATTAAGACTGTTATTTTTATACAATTCTAATATAAACAAAACCTTTAGATATCAGTAACAGAATTTTAACAAAAACTATGAACGTTTTCGTTAAAATTCTGTTACTGGTATTTAAAGGTTTTGCTTTTATTTGAATGCTCCAGTAATTTGAAAAGGTGATAGTTATAATATAAAATTCTACACTGGACAATAAAATTTCAAGAAATTTACTTTATATATAATTATCTTCCTTTTATCAACAATTATAAATGGAAATCTTTCCTTCTTGCTTGTAGGAAATTCACACTGGACAAATTAGAGAACTGAAAGTTTTATTTGCTTTCTCTCTTCAATATATTTGTATGTTTGTATTTTGTTTGTTTGTTTGTGTAGGTGTGTAGAAACATTGTAAAATTAGAACATTTATTTTATTTATAAGAAATGAGAAATACTTTTGGNTAAGCTGTGGTTCAGTAGATGCCATGTTGAAAGAGAATTTCTCATGCAAAAATTGTCCTCAGAATTTGTGCCAATGCTGCTAACAATGGAGCAGAAGCACTCTGACAAAGTCTTGCAGGACATACTGAACTGTGCAAACAGTGACCCCACTTCCTGGACTCAATGGTGATAAGTTGTGGGTTTAAGGGTATGACTCTTAACCAAGATGCATTCATCACAGTGGAGACATTCATCATATCCAATGAAAAAAAAAAGCATGGTAGGTGCACAGCAACATCAAATCCATATTGACAGTCTTGACTCCCATGGTGTGGTGAATCACAAGAGTATGCTTTCACAAGGCTAAACCATTACCAAAGAGTATTACCTGACCACACTGTCACCTTCATGATGCTGTGCAAAGCAAATGACTAAACCTGGCAAAAGAAAACTTGACAGCTCCATCATGATAACCTACCTGTTCACTTTTTGCTTCAGATTCAGGCTTTCTTGGCCTTTAAAAGATAATGGAAAATATATTCTATTTGAGAAGATAGTCAACTCTCAATTATTTGAGTGAATAAAAATTATAATTCAAATTACTCTCTACCCTAAACTTTCAGTTTTGAAATAAATAATCACTATATATCTAATTTCTATAAATGTATATATATTGCAAAAGATAGATTAAATATTTAAAAGTATGTTCTATACACAGTTTAAAAAAGTGAACAATTAAACATTTATTGCTTTTTTCTATTTTACAGTTTACACACAAATAATTGAGAGTTGGCTTCAACAGATTAAATAGCTTATTGAATGTTTAGAAAGATTTGAAAATTTTATCTAATTTGTAAATTTACATAATAAAACTTAACTATTTTAAAGTACTGACTTTGGATTTTATTCAGAATAAATTATATTTTATCATAAAAATATTCTGAAATTTTAATTCACAATAGTAAAATTTGACACATTTTATCATAATTAAGTCATACAAAATGATTAATTTTGCATTTGTTATGAATGTTCTTTTTAAAATCACTGAACTGTTCAAAAAACAAAAGATAACAAAATCTGATAATTATTCACATTTTTGGGATAAAATTTGAAAACAAAAATATTTAATTGATTTATCTCATTTTGATTCAACTTTATATGATATCTAGCAAGAATTTTAAATTATTATTCAATTTTATCAAAAGAATTTATATCAGAGCTAAAATTTATTTATTTGCAGCATGATTAGAGGTTTAATGTAGGGTAATTCATTCTTTTTCATCATAAATTATCATAGCTTGCTTTAATTTATTATTCTTTTTCTTAAATATAATCATAAATATGAACAGCAAAGATTGATAATTACACAAAATATATTAAATTCAAATTATGTGTATTAAGATACCAATTATTTTAAAAAGAAAATAATTTTTTTAACAAAATAGCTAAACTACATAAATTCAAACTAGTTTATTTAAACTAATATATTTCAAATAAATTGACATCAAAAACAAGAATCCAGCAAGTAAAAACAATTTAATCATAAACTAACATTTTATATCATTTTCAACAACAATCTTCAGATTTTTTTTTCAAAAATTTCGTGTGTAATTCAAAATAAATAATGGAAATTTTCATTTACAATTTAGAGGGGGGAAATCAGCTTTATTAGTATTCTTGATAATGTGCAGAGTTAAAATAATTTTTAATATTATTAACATTTCAACCTGCCTTTTTCTTACTTTACTTAAATGTAATTTACTTATTACATCATTAATAACACCAAAAAAAGTGAGTGCAAGCCCAAGGAGACAACTTGAAGGAAATTAGGGTTTCCAACCTCCAGGTGGATAATTGTATTTTTCCCAGCCAAATAATCAATGCTTTCTGAACACATTCCTAATACATTTTATTTACATTCGGCAACTACTTGGGAGTGTAAGAAACATTTTCAAAATTATATTTTATTACTTGGTTTCATACTTTCCCATGGCATATTTAATTATGATGATTTTTCATCATTTTGTCCTCCAGTAGGTGCTGGTGACTCACAATTTTGCATCACCACAAATTCAATTTACAATTTTTTCCATTTTGAGTATTCTTAATTTATGTATAACAGTGACATAGTTTATGGGGGAATGGATTGGCATATTCAGTGCTACTTATATCCAATAGCATCAGTGAATGCTAAAACTAGTTTTTCAATATCTTAAAAAATTCACAAAAAACTTATAATAATTAGTAACCAATTATCAAGTTTGCAGTTTATTTTTTTTTTACCATCTATCTTACACAATAAAAATTTCTTGTTAAAATGCATTTGAAATTTAATAACACCTCTTCAGTTAGCAATTTTTGAGGATAATACACAAAATTGTAAATATATTGTTGATTAGGTTTTATAGTAACATTTTTTGAGAGTGAAAAGGTTTTAAAACAAATTGCTAATTTTAGAATTTATCTTAATACATATGAAATAAAATCAGATTACAATACATATGTAAGATTATATTTACTTTAAAAATCATATAATATATATGTGTGCTTATTTCCAAATGGATTATATGAAATTAATATCAATGCAAAGAACATTTTTTTAATGTTAAAACTATTTTAAATAACTATTTATTTAAACAAGTTTTACCATATCATCCAGATGATCACCTACAAANTGAAAGAAATGTTGTTAATTCATAACAAATTAATTTGAAATTATATATTTTAAGAGACAATAATTATATTTCAAAGAAACATTGGAAGTAGATGGAAAATAATAGCAAGATTATTAAACTTTCAAAATGTGTGCATTATTAGGTTTTAAAAAATAATATACTGAAATAATTAATATATGAGGAGTGTTCAAAAAGTATCAATCATTAATTTTTCCTGCAAAAACAAATAAAACTTGGGGCATGTCTGCTAGCCAGAAAGTAATGGGAATATTCATGCCTGTGCATAAATTTTTTTCCTGTCAGCAGAGAGCATCAGTCAATGAATCAGTGTAGTGAATGCCTATTGTATTTTCATTTGCTGTGAAATGGCAGAATAACTTGAGCAGCATTATTGTATCAAATTTTGCCAGAAACTTGGTGATATCTAAGTTGAAACATTTGGAAGATTCAGCAGGTTTTCAGCAAAGATACCATGAGCCCACATGAATCACTTCAAAGATGGTTGCATATTGGTGGAGAGTGAATGACATTGAAGTAGGCCTACAACAAGCTGAAATGAGGTCACTGAGCAAATGTAGACTGGTTATGCAACACCATTGTATCAACATCCAGGAATTTGCAGACAAGGTGGGGTAAGCTGTGGTTCAGTAGATGCCATGTTGAAAGAGAATTTCTCATGCAAAAATTGTCCTCAGAATTTGTGCCAATGCTGCTAACAATGGAGCAGAAGCACTCTGACAAAGTCTTGCAGGACATACTGAACTGTGCAAACAGTGACCCCACTTCCTGGACTCAATGGTGATAAGTTGTGGGTTTAAGGGTATGACTCTTAACCAAGATGCATTCATCACAGTGGAGACATTCATCATATCCAATGAAAAAAAAAAAGCATGGTAGGTGCACAGCAACATCAAATCCATATTGACAGTCTTGACTCCCATGGTGTGGTGAATCACAAGAGTATGCTTTCACAAGGCTAAACCATTACCAAAGAGTATTACCTGACCACACTGTCACCTTCATGATGCTGAATTAGAACATTTATTTTATTTATAAGAAATGAGAAATAAGCCTTGATTTTTTAATATAAATTCATAATAAATAGTAATAATAATAAAACTTTATAATATATTTTAAGTAATAATAAAGTTTATTAGAATTCTGAAATAAATTGTCTGAAATGAACTACTATTGCAAGGAACATGCAAATTACTTAAAATTTTTTAGGCTTTAAGTATATTTCTCTCTCTCACATTTTGTTTCAATAATTGTTTGCTGTAGAAAATCAGACATTTTGATTCGAAAACAATTTCAGAACAGTTGTACTAATAGTATTTTAAATAGTTGTTTTAAAAACTATTTAAAATACTAATAGTTCACGAATAGGAAATCTAATATAATTAAAAAATGTTGCAATGAACTGTTCTGAATTAAAAACAAACATTCAAATTTTTAAAATTTTGCATAAAAACTTAAGATGTATAAAGATGATATTTTGGGAAATATTCAAAATGCCACTGGCACTATTTATATTCCAAATTTTGGATAATTAATTTTGAAGATAAATAATCTGATGGAATTCCTTAAAAAATAATAAACTTACATTCTAGTTATTTTTCTACTATCTTTAAATTAAATTTCTGTTCTAATAACAGTTATATATCAAATTAAAAATTTTTTAACACTTATTTTGTAAAATTGGCTCATCTTTCTAAAAGTTCTTACTAGTAATTAAAATACAAAAAGCAGATTTTAAGTGATCAATGTATGTTTAATTTAAAATAAAATTTAAGAAAGTATATATTGATTCAATACTATATAATGCAATTCAAAATTTCAATTAATGTATGTTATATATATACACATTATTGTNTAATTTAGAACAGTCTGAAAGAAAAGAATCAACACAGCATGAGATTCAAGCCTGCAACCCACTGCCAGTTATGCCACTCATGACCTCTGAGCAATTCTTTGCTTTGAGACACATTTAAATCTTGATACAGTCAAACCTGTCTATAACAGAATCCCATGGAATCAAGCAATTCTTCCCTAGTAGACAGGTTTCCACTATATATAGGTTACCTACTACAGGCATCCCTTGATTAACGTGATTAATTAATCCCTCGATGCTACCATGTATATCAAAACTGCATGTACTCGGAGGAACAATCACCTTCCACTAGAACAAATTTTTTGGCTAATAACAAATAATTTTTATTTTAACTTTAATTTTGTCATCAGTAAAAAGTTTTCTATGATGAAAATGAGCAACTAATTTAAAAATGAAATGTTAGAGATTACTATCTTCATCAAACAAAATTATACTCAATCCAGTTCATTTTTTTCACTTAATGCCTGCAGAATACAGTCATCATGTTTTACAACCATTTTAAGTAGCTGAAGTGTTTCAACAATACATGTCTTTGACGCATTTAGATTTGTTACAAGTTCAGGAGTTGTTATATGTCTATTTTTAACAATTTCTACCTGCAATTTTTCTTCATTGACAGCTTTCGGGTACCCTGTACATTTTGTTTCCTTTAGTTGAAAATTTCCAAAACAAAACTTTCAAAATCAAAAATTTCAAAAACAAAAAATTCAAAATTTCAAATTTCAAACATTTATATGTTTGAAATTTAGGAACATCTTCCCCATACACACTACAAGTGTTTTTACTGTTTGTATAGCACTATATCCTTTACAAAACTTAAAAAGCTTAATATGCCCAATATGCATTTTATTTGCAGACATTCCAACTCAATTTTATTCAAACAATACCTTCAATGTCTTGGAAACCAGTGCATTACCTAAATATGATGAAAACAGTCCTGAATGCAAGATACATAGACAATGTTTTGATAGTATGGAACAGGTAGTATGGAGGTGACAGCCCAATATCCAACAGTTCATCAATGATATCAACACCAACCCATACATATTGAAAATAAAATTAGAGCAAGAATGTGCCACACAGGCACATTTCATGGATGTTTCGCTCACACTAAAGAGAGAGGCCATAGCCATGGATGTTTATAGAAACAACTTACAGCCCACTTTTCATACCATGGATGTCTCATGACCTGATAGGTTATAAACTGCCAGCATTCTGAGCTCTCATCAGAAGAACCCATATGTACTGTATGAATGTAGAATATGTTAAAGCTATCAGACAATAATTCAGATTCAAACCTCAAACAATAGAGAATACAATCAAGAAGCATAAGTTAGATACGAAAGAGATTCAAGGAAGGGACTCACAGGTTGAATATACAGTGGTTTAATTTATAGCACCTCTACACAATATATAGAAAAAGATAGAAGCAGCTACTGGAAAGAAAATTACCTACAAAAGAAATCCCACTATATATGGACTACTGCAGAATGATAGAGTCCAACGATCCAATGTGCATTCCAGGTGTACACAAAATACCATTAAAGGACAGTAGGATTGAGCAAGACCTGTACTATATTGGCACTACTAGTTGATCATTAACATCAAGGATTAAAGAACACAAGGACAGCATCTGGAAGGCTAAAATTTTGTAATGCAAATTGTTCCAGAGGACAGCTTTCATTCTTATTTTTAAATTGAAAGTTTTTATCCTAAGGAAAAGTGTTAAAAACAACCAAAAACATTTGAAAAAGTGAAATTGGCACTGCATTTAAAGGTTTGTTGTAGCTTATGATGAATGCAGTTTTACTAAATAGTGGTTTTACAGGCTTTTTTTTTAAATTTTACTATTCAAGGCAATGTTTTTAGTGATATTTTCCTGTGTTTTTTTATGTTTGAGATAAATGGATAAAAATGAATTCTCATTTCCTAATTGATTTCATTTTAAAGCATTTATGAAAATACACATAAGTACCAATAGGCTAATTAAACAGTAACAACATACTTCTTATACACAAAATATTGGTTAAGTGTTAACAAAACAAAATGCATATCCAGTGATTACATTTAATATATTTTTTATTATCATTATTTATTTAATAATTATTAAATTTAATAAGAGATGGCACCTAACACCTCCCTCTAGTGCATATCAAGTTTCTTATTTTATGAAAAATCATGCATGTTAAATCAAATAGTAAAAAATTATTAAATAATGATAGTTATCAAATAAGAACACAAATTTTTCTTTTAATTTCTCATTGTCAAAACAATAATATTTTTAAATCAGTAAAATTAATTTTTCTAAAAATCAACAATTAAATATTGATATGAGAGAGATGTTATTACACATACATTATGCATGCTAAATGACAAACACTAATTCTGCTTGGAAGTTATATCATTATAGATCTCTACATGGTGAGCTGGATGAATGTTCTTTCTTTATTTTCATTATTACATAACAACTTCACTTTAAATAGTGAAATACTGTGTGAACAATAAATACTTTAGAATAATAAACAAACCAAGACTGTTTAGAATCACTAAGTGAAATTGCTACTAGTGCTACCACAAGGTATAGAAAAAAACGTTTACATTTAGTAGTTGCAAAAAATATTCTACACATTATGGAAAAACTTTGAGATTTTTGGGAAAAACTCTGAAATCAGCATTACTATCAATCAGCATTACTATCAATCAGCATAAATCACATCAGTGTAAAATGAGGACAGCCTGTATTTATTTACAACTCTTTGATACATCTGATATTTTTTACCACTTACCATATAGTATTACATAAGATTTTTCAATATGATACATTAGCTGATAAATATTGTATTGTCATAATGTCATAAAAATAATGCTTAAACTTATGACAATACAATAAAAATAAAAGATTCAAATAATTTGATTTCCAAATATAAGTATTAGAATCAGGGCTGTGGAGTTGCATAAAAATCTACCGACTCCAACTCCGACTTTTCCTTACCATTCGACTCCGACTAGGGGCAGACTTGTTACCAAAAGAGACCCGGAAATTCTGATGTCATCACGTGACCTCAGAATAAAACATTCAATAAATAGAGTTCTAATAAAGATAGAGCGTAGAAACTTTTTATTCCAAAGCTAAAAGACTTCTCTAAGTAATATATAAATATGTATTCGATAATTTTTACTTTTCCGGCTGTTATATATAACAGAGGAAAAGTGTAGCGCTCGCTCAAAAAATGACCCCTCCCAAATTTTTACATTTTTGGACTCGGGACACCTTGAAATTTCGAGATATGCAAAAGATTCGAGGTTTTTTCTATATGTGTGGATGTTAGACTGTGTGTGGGGGGCATGATTTCGTTCACCCTGTTTGAAGCCTAATAATTTCTGTGGTCAGAGTGGTCAGAATCGGAGTCAGATGGTTTAACACAGGAGTTAGTTATTAAGCGTCAAAGTGGTTGAACTAAATCATGTCCCCATATACATTCTAACATCTTAGGCGAGAACATCTTAACGGGTTTTACTGTACTATTATAAAATGGCAAAAAAGCTTACTTTGAGGGTAGAGACGAGTTTTATTTTTTTTAATTTTGAACGCTAATAACGAGTAAAATATTCATTAAGAGATATGACACATGACCACTTTTATGTCTTCACCCTGTCGACCTTTAATTAAGAACCAAAATTTAATAGTATTAATGCCCCTTTATACGCAAACTACAGTGCCACATTTCGTTTCTTAAACTTTACCCGTTTTTTCTGTTCTGAGATATTAAACAATATCTCAGAACAGAAAATTGTCCAATTCAGAAGATTTAAATATTCTGAGATCCAATTCCAATGTTATGAAGTAAACAGTACTATTAATAATGTGAGATCCGAATAGCCGCCTGGTCTAAAATAATAATTTAGAAAAATATTCTTTCCTTTTGATGGGAAAATAATGTTTTTCTAGTGTGGGAAAACAGCTAGGAGAGTCACTTCCTTTGACGGAAGTATGAGCATCCTCTGTTTTTCCCTTATCTGCTAAAAATCTCACTTTGATGGAAACGGTTTACCCCTCATTTCTTCCCCCTTCCCATCCGTTCCCGTGGATGAAGCCTCGACTGATAATTGGTCATAAATCAGAAGATGTAGGCGAAGTTCAGCCGAATTTGGGGAGTTCGTCAGAAAATCTCATAGAGGAGAGACGTCTCCCATATTTGTTCCACACAGTCCTTAGGAGTTCGTCGTCAGATCCGAGAGTGACCAGACTCCATACAAGCTCCTAAAGGCCAACGCCCTATGCTATGAGCAAATATAGTACACAAAAGGCTTACTTCCATAGACAAATATTTGTCAGTTAAGTGGATCTCTCCATGAATAGAAGGCAGAGAATTCCAGGAGAGAAGTAAATACGTCACATACAGAGGAAAGGAAGAACAACTAACAGGTTGTATGTTTTAATATGATATTGTGAGCTCTCTCTCTCAACATATATATTTTAAGTCGAATTTATTGTGTCTCATTTATTTGTAACTCCATTTTTGTATAGTTTTTACTTATATATATGTTTATTAAATTCCTTTTATTATTCATTTATATAATGTCTCCTCGAACTCATTCATTTTTTCATTCATTCATTTCATTTTATTAAAATAACATGAGTTACATTTCCTGATTTCGCTGAGCATTATCAGGATTTAAAAACACTAACTAATTATGACAATGAACACAGCATATTAATAAACATTAAGAGTAAAATTGTACAATGATGGGAAGGCAACAAGGATATACAGGTGTAATATATATTTATACAAGTAAAATTTTATGAAAAAATAATATAGTGTAAAATATACAGTAACAATTAAAAGTAACGAAGATAAAATAAAATTAGAATCACAACAATTAAGCGCAAGTTAACAAATTATAAAAGAAGCGAACAGCAGAAGTGCAAAGATATTATAGATGATACATATATAGAAATGAGTATATATACAAACTATAATATATAATAATAAGACAGTATAGTGTAAAGTAGTAATAATCATTTGCACCAAAGTACTTATGTTTCGGCCACAGAAAATCCGCTAGTAGTTGAGCAATGGAAGTTGAACAATGTTCTCAACACCACTGAACTCCGCCAAGCATCTGTGCGTAATATTCCGACATAGTAAGAGCCACCAGAAGTTGAAGGATTGTCTTCACGCTGCATCATTTATATTCACTGGAAGTCTCCTCGATCTCGGAATCAGATCCCTCACGCGTGTTAATCCGCGTATCCAAATTCGGTTAACTGGTGTCGGAATCCTGACGTTGGATAAAGACTTCGCCGTCTATATCCTCTTTAATATTAAAAAGCCCTCCCAGTCACAATCCTAATTAGGATCGGATCATAAGATCCGAAACACAGACTATTCTCACGGAATAGGCCAGTAAGCGGCATGAACTTAGTACTACATCCCTGGCTTCTCACAATAACCAGATTTGTTACAACTATGCCTATTAATAAAGGAAAAGTTGTTTTAATACATATTAAACCAAGACAAACTAAGAAAGTTTATCAATTGTAGTCACAAGGTCAGTAACTATCATACAATTAGATGAGCTTGTTGGAAAGAAATACGTAAACAAGTAAATGAATGCTTGACTTTGTTATTTTATAGCAACATACATCAACCTGATTATATATGTCAAACAAACCCTATTCTATTGGCAATGCCATTAAAAATTAATCATTAAATGGTGACCTAGCTGCCTATCTGTAGTTAAATTGCTTTATATCTAATCATTAAATTATTCATGAATATAAGTTACTTAGATCCAAAAACAATTCGAATGATGATTTTATTACGTAATAAGTTCCAATTATACCATTTATAATTTAACTATATGAATTTCAAAATTCAAAGTTTAATTCAAATATATTTATATTTACGTATCTTAAGTTCTTAAATTCTACAAGTCTCTATAGAAGAAATTTTTAGAATTTCAAGTCAAATTTATTACTCTTATTTTAACAGAACATTTTTCAAATTTTGTTAAAGCATTTTGTTTTTAGTTTTTCATAAAATCCATTTAAAAATTGTTTTATTTAACATGTTATGCAGTAGAAAAATATTTAATTTAGTATGCTATTTCCAATAAACCAGAATTTTCTGTAACAATACTATTTCAACAATTAAAATATGTAACATTACAATCTATTAAATACATAGTTCTGAAAACATTACCTGATCAAGGTCATCATCTAATTCAACATCCAATTTTGCTTTTTCTACTTTAGCTTCCCCTTTTTTTGGCCGGCCTCGACCTCTTTTTGGTGCTTCAGCTACATTCTCAACTTCTGCCATGGTACTTTACTAAAAATGTAATTTATTAAAATCTTCATTCATTTCAAAATAATAATTATCCTAATGACTATCAAATAAACCAGTAATGCCCAAACTATGGCCTTCAGGCCAAATCTGGCCTACCATACATGTTAATTCAGCCCTTTTATACATAAATATGCCTATTTTTGGTGTATATATGGAATATAAAAAAATATCTATGGCCCATTTATCTACAACTTATGCACAATCTGGTCTGCCAATCAAAAAGTTTGGGCACTACTGAAATAAACTATAATTTGTTAAAATGCTAAAACTGCTATAAATGCTATAATATGCAATAAAATTATAACTAATATTTTTATTTGATCCCATTTCATACATTTTTCTATTTATTGTCAGATATTATTCACTTTTAAAAAACTTTTTAGATTATATTTAATATGAATAAATTCTTTTGTAATTAATTTTTCTTCTGATTAAGCAAAAACTGCTTATGAAATTCTTTGCTGTCAAAGTTGTACAATTTAAAATAACAAAAACTTAAATGTATTTGTTGAATAACTTTATCATTCCATTACAAATTTATTAATATAATTTAAAATTTTTACTTTATAACAAGAATAAAATATTTTAAAATAGGAATAAGAAAAAAATTTATAGTGAATTATTCACAAATATTTAAAAATATTTTATCTTTATTTTTAAATTTTTTTTTAAATTAAAAGAAAATATTTCTATAAATATTTTACATAATGACCCCATCAAATACCTTTTTTTGTACCCATGTATCAAGTAGACAGTTACACAGCTATTATACAAGTACCCATACCTATTTAAGACTGTACAACGTAAAAAAAATCATAAATGAGCAAAATGGTTTTTAAAAACAAACGAGCAATTATTTATTGTGGCATTGTCACAATGCTGGGCTGCAATTTTTAATTTATTTAATTTAAAATATATGCGCTCCATCTCAAATTAGTAGTGGCTTGTCCCCTTACGTCAAACTTTTCCTTTAACAGAGTCATGCTGGTCATCTATTAACTGCTTTCAGGGAAAAATTTTTAAATTGAAATAATGTGACTTCCAGTTTGTACTGGAAGTTCATATGGTTAATCATGGCCTCCTGCCCTAAGGTTTTCACATCTGCTCTTAAATTTCATCTTTCTAATTCCATTCTCAAGATTAATTAATTAAGGAAAGACAGATGGATGAATGGATAGATGGAAAACAATGGGAATTTATACATCTACAATTTTTCAAATTGCAGCCCAATTACAGAAAATGTTTACAAATCTATTTAGCTGTTTTTAATCAAACATTCTCTCTAATGAATTATCATTTAAGTTTTAGAAGATCAATTTTGCAAATTAAAATCTTTAATTAGAAAAATGTATATCCTCTTAGAATCACCGAATTATTAAAATAAGATATTTTACTAAATAGAAATTTATCCTGTTATTATTCCACAACTGTAAGATCCAGTTCAGACAAGCAAAACTTCTGCAGAATGGCAGCCACACTGCATTATTTTTTCTGCGGGCACTCTGGACAGAAGATGGCTGAATTTGTTTTGAGTTGGCCAATCATCATGAATGCTTGTTACTCTGCAGTAGTAGTGTTCTTAGGACTTCAATTCTTAAAAGAAAGAAAGAAAAAGAAAAATAGAAGGTATTGGATACATCTAATGGTGAGCAGTCATTTATTACAAGAAACTTTTTATTTGTTGTTTAATGAGCTTTGAGGAGGAATCAAAATTATTTAATTACTCCAGATTGTTATTTCCAAACTTTGATGAATTGTATTACATTCTGAAAAATACCATGAACAAAGAAGATAGTAACATGAGACAGCTAGTAAATGATATTTCAATTATGCCCTCTCTGCACAACTTTTGCTTCTGCTCATTTAAATTATTTGATACTATGCAATAGCCCATAACCAATCTGTGGCTGCTGCATGGCATCCATTCTGCTACAAGTAATACGGCTGGAATCCGGTAACATTCCCACAGCTATAGACTTTCTCAGGCAATTGCAGAGAGCATTTAGACACTGACAGCGGTTTAGAGATCGGGTAGACCGCGGTTCCGAAAAATTTCATTGCAGAGACGGCATTTCTTGCTTTCCACAGTTTAGACAGTGATTAGTAACTGACTAAAACCAAACCTGAGTCATTCTAAGCAAGACTTTCTCGGCCTCCCATCCATCATGGAGATCCAGTCACATTCCTATGTGGTTGTGTGTGTTGGCTCCTACTTTGGATTACTACATTGGTGTTTTATCAGTGTAATTGTGAGTTTTATGTCTTTCTGTTCACAGAAGTCACAAGGACTATTTTGACGTCTTGTTTGTCTAATTTCGTCCATAATTTATGAAGTTAAGGCCATTTATCATGTGGTCCATGGCCGGCAGTTTCCAGTTGTGTTTTCTTATTAATGGATTAATTTAATTTTCTTTAGTTAAGCATTGTGGATAGCAGTTATCATTAGAAATAGTTATGTTAATTTCTATTAATATCGGATTAATTTCTGTCATTCTACGGCGACCCAGAATTTCATGTTTTGTGGGCTTTGGGCAAGCTTTCACTGTGTTCTGCAAGCCAGCTGTTTAGGGCGATATACATCTAAATCTGTTCTGTCTATACTATAAACTGGTGGTCCTAGCTATTTTTTTAATCAAGTTATTAACAGTTTTCGTTAGTGGGTTAAACAAAGACCATTGTTCTCTCATATAACAGACTAATTTGGGGCCACTGCACTGGTTTATAACCCAACTGCTTGCCACTTCCATGTATCGTGTCAGCAGTTCTGTCTAGCAGTGCTGTATTGGTTCTGTATTGTGGTTATCCTATCTACGAAGATCTCAGCCCGCAGTCTGTGTTGTGGACCAAACTAAACTGTCAATTTTCAAACTCTTAGTATTCTAGATTGGTACGGACCGACTGATGTGGTGTTAAGTTATCATAATGGCCACAGACACAGAATCTCAAGTAGTTATTACTTCGCTAGAATATACTATAATTAACGAAGCTAACGATCATTTAATCAGAATTATAGACAGACCTTGTATCAGTAACATATAAGTCAAGCTTAAAAACAGAAGATCATACAGAGATTCGCAAAAGAGTGACACACATAGTCTCATGCATAGGGCAACTACAAGGAATTCTACGAAAAGTCAGAGCAGCGAAGAATCAACCAGTGCAAAGTGAGGAGAGCAAACCACATTTGCAGAGATGGTTAAAATTGGATCAAGGCTAAGCAAGACAACAGAAGCTATAACCAACTCGTTAATTACTAAGGTGAAAAATGAAGGAGCTGGAGGAAACTAAGCTGTTTTGGTGTATCCAAATGACGAGGATGGCTCAAATGTTAACACGAGTGAAGTAACTAACCAAATTATTAACAAGATAGAACCACATCAACTTCAAATAAAGGTAAAAACAGTCAGACCTGTCAAATCAAATGGCATCTGCATCAGAGTAGGAAGCAAGAATGACAGGAAAAAATTAAGGGAAGCAATGGAGAAGCTCCCAAAAATTAGAGACAAGATTAAGTGCAAAACATCGGAAGGAAGACGACCACAAGTCATTCTAGTAAACGTTCCAATCATCATCCTTGACAAAAAAATTTAGAAGTCATGACAGAACAGAATACAATCTGGAAGAACAGAACACGATCTGGAAAAACAGGGACAAAATATTGGTAAGAGAAACTTGCAGAATCAGCACAATACTAAAAGGTGAAAAAACAAAAGAAAATTGTTGAGATGTTCTTTCTGTTACTCCAGTTATTTGTAACATATTAATCACCCACAGACCTGTCAAATCAAACGTTATTGGCAAATATATACATAGACGATTTCATACCAGTCATATGCTGTTATCAGTGTTGTGGTTTTAATCATCTAACACATGACTGTGTAGACAATCAGAGGTACAGCCACTGTGGTAAGGGGCACCATTACAAAGAATGCCAGCTATTAGATACCACACTGTCCTGTATAAACTGCAGGAAAGTTACAAGGAAATTCCTCCAGACAAGAGAAGGCCAACAAACCACAATGCCTTCAGTAGCCATTGTCTGACGCTAATAAGGATAAAGTCTCAAACAGTGATCAGAACAGATTATGGGTGGTAATAATCAAACTTCAAATAGTACTCTGATAAACACTACCCATGGCAGTAATACAAGCAATTCCTACCACATCTCTGACACAGACCTCAACATTCTTCAAATTAATGCACAAAGGGAAAAGGTCCCATGCTCTCTAATGATACTTGAGGCAAATGAATTGCAGGTGGATATAATTCTATTGCAGGAGCCATATACAATAAATGCTGTGAGATTTGCCAACTAGCAATATTATATAATAGCCATGGTAAAACTCCTGAAGTGGAGAGAACAACAACAGAATGGACATTGCACTTATCCCTCACCTCTCTTTGCACATAATTACTACAGCCATTATTCAATATAACCCTCCCATCTATGTAATCAATGTGTACCTCTCACAGTGTATGAATGTTGAGGAAAGTGTGAATATAATTGAAAAGGTACTCAGGGAAACTGAGCACTATGTGATTGTAGCTGGTGACATTAATGCAAAATTGGCTATTTGGTTTAATAAACATGATGATAACAGAGGGCAATTAATAGCAAATATGACGGACGAATTTGGGTTTTGCAGAAGTTTGTTTAGACATTCAGAAACTGCAATTGTTGTCTTTGCAATGCATTTTAAACCATGGTTCAGCCAGCCAATGCCTGAATGCCGTTCGGCTGTTAAACGTCGTTTAATGCAAACTCTGTCTCTGCAATCGACCGTCTGTTTAATATGAGTTATTACATTTAAATTAGTATTCCATAACAATTGGTGGGGTTTAAGTTAGCATGTAATTCTGCAGACATTCCACTCATCTGAACTGGACCTAAAACTATATAAGCTTCAAAAAGTTGAAAAATTTTATAAACTAAAATAAAAACTGAAAAATGATAAATGGTAACAATAAAATTACAATTATATCTTTTTGCACATTGTTTAGACCAGTTCATTAATTAACACCTGCCCTCAAATTGAAAGTGTAAAGAGTAACTTGTAATGAGTTTGGAGAGTTAAAATATTTCAAAAAATTTTTTATGGATGTTAGATAATTAAGAGTACTACAGATTATTCTACTCAAATTCAAAATATTGTGTAACTAATACAGCATCTAAGAAATCTCAAAATGTGTTAAAATTTAATTATTGATATTACTATTAGGCCCTGTACACACTAGGCGTTTTTCAATGCGCGTTAAACACGCGCTTAACGCCGAGCTAACGCGCATTAGCTTGGCGTTCGACGAGCATTAGTTCGGCGTTTAGCACTGGCTCAGTTTGGAAATGGACGAGAAAGTAATTGATTGTGTGTGCTCCTCCATCGTCGCTATAAGGCAGCACATATATCTCAAAGCGCCCGTAAAGTGCCCGCAAAACGCGCGTTTTAACAAAAATCTATAAATGCGTGCTTGGCGTTTGAGTGTGTACGACTACATAGAACTCTTGGTTCTTTAAAACGCGTGTTAAACGCGCATTTAAAAGCGCGCGTTGAAAAACGCCTAGTGTGTACAGGGCCTTATAGTATAATATACTATGACTCAGCCTAATCTCTTTCAAAGTATTTTGCAACACTGCATTTTGTGAAAGTCCAAAACCCTTTTGTTTTAGAACAGTATCACCCCTCTAATAAACCTCGCGATTAGGTGAAAAGGAAAAAAGGGGCCTTCTGTGGTCGATGACCGAGACAATCTCCTCGAAAAAAATTGTTAGTATATCAATAAAAGAAATCTCCTCCATTTGTTTAAAGGTAATTCTATAGATGTTAATATCAACAAGATGGGAATAAGAGATGTTTCCTATCCCCTTTTTGGTTGCATGTGACACGTGGTTACAGCAATAAATCTCCTCATTCGTAGTCAAACGCGACGTTTAATATAAACAATATCTAGATTGTTGATCAGTTTACAGAAATGATTGTCAGCTGAATGTTAATTTATGGATGAGAGCCATCAAACCTATAGAAATTTATATTATAAAATCATATCTTCTAGACACTGATATCAATAAATTAAACTTCTCTGTGCCAGTGGTCCGTACTAGCTAGATCCAGACATCAACACACTAACAGGTGTGTGTATAAATCATTAATGATGTCATAGTTCTCACCCACCTCAAAAATAGTATAAAGAGGGCTTGGACACAGTCCACAAGGCGGACACCTACAGGGCGGACATCGACTGCCACATCCCGCCACCCCATCCGTCACTACCTTGCCATAACTGCCGTCCGTCACTACCTGGATTGTCACAATCCAGGAACGTTTTTACCAACGACCCATATTACAGATCGGGAACTTAGAGGTAATTTTTTTAGATATCTATTTGTATACTCTCTCTCTCTGAGAAGTCTCTCTCCTAGAGGTCTCTCTCTCGTTTCCTAATTTAACTTAGAGAATAGAGATTAGATGTTCCATATGAAAGATGAATCATTGTCGCGACGTAGAATAGAATTTTTTTTTAGCTCTTCACCTTTGCTTTTGATATGTAGAATTTTATAGTTGTTTATTAAATGTGTTATTCTTGTTCAACCTGTGTATTTATTTGGGAACCTGTCAACTTACTCATTAACCTCCCCACTCATTTTATTTTGCCCTCCTACAAAGCCATCCTCTGACAGAGCTGCCAGTAAGTGGGCACAACTAACCCCCTTGGTTCTCACAGTTTTATACTTACAAGACAACTAACCTAAAACCTGCAATAAGAACATTCACTTTAAAACAGCAAACATTTTCTGCCATCTTAAATGAACATTGTCAGGCTAATGTTCAAAAATATAAAACATGTTCATAATGTTTGAAAATAGTTCATTCTAAAACATGCAGTTCCATTTTCAAACAGTTCTTACTGCTGGTTTTGGGTTATTGAGTTAGTTATCTTGTGAAGTTAACCAGTATCTGATAGATGTCATTTATAACACTTCACAAAAAACAAATAATAGGTTTCAAAATATTTTACATGTATTTTATTTTGAAAAAATTATTCCAAAAAGTAGAATATAATTTTAAAAATTATCTGTAACTCATTAGAAGTAAATTTCTGCACTAATCAGAAGAAGAAAAAAATTTAAAAAAACAGCATGATCAAGATTTATTCACTCTAATTTTGAGTAATTTTAAAATCATACAATCTTATAATGTATAAAAACAATAAATCTTATTATAAACCTAAAAATTAACTCACTAGAAATGTTGATATGAGGGGTTAAAAAAAAAAAACATCATGAATGGTACTTGCATTTATTTATATACATATGCTGTTTTTTTTCAAGCTCTGATGATCCATGAAAAAAAAAATAAAACAATTGTAAATAACAAAATGAATTTATTACCAAAAGTTAGATACAAACATGGTTACTTTTTGACATAATCACCGCGAAGATTGAGAAATTTGTCATACCTGTAGATGAGCTTTTCCATCCCCTTGTCATAGAATGTTGCTGCCAATAACTTGAGATGAGCCCTAACATTTTTTTTGAAGATCATCTTTAGTCTTGAACCTCTGCCCTCCTAGCCACTTTTCCTGTTCAAGAAAAAGGTGGAAGTAGCTTGTAGCTTGGCACTAAATCAGGACTATGCTGGGTGTTTAAAGGTGATGAAAACTTCTACCTTTCAGACTTCCATCCAGCTTAAAACTTTTTAATGTGTGAAGACTTCCACCTCTTTCTTGAACTGAAAACATGGCTAGCAGGGCAGAGGTTTGAGACTAATGACAATCTTCAAAACAACATTGTTACGGTCATCTCGATTCACAGCCAGCAACGTTCTATGACAAAGAGATAGAAAAGCTCGTCCACAGATGACAAATTCCTCAATCTTCATAGTGATTATGTCGAAAAGTAACCATGTTTGTACCTAACTTTTGGTAATAAATTCATTTTGTTATTTATACTTGTTTTTGTTTTAAGGATCATCGGAGCTTGAAAAAAACAAACCATCCTCATATATACTACACAAGTAACTTTCAGTTGACTTTAAAGAATTTTTCTTGTATGATCCATGTAATTTTTGTTACACATTTTATTTAATGTTACCTTTTTATGGCAATAAATTGGTTCTCTATACTTGACATAAATATAATTTAAAATGGTTATTAAACATTTCAGCATAAATGTGGAATTTTTATATATCATAAAAACTGAAGAAACTTAAATAAAAAAATTTTCATTCTACTCAATATAACTTTTACTTATTAACTACGTAATCTGACAAGACCATTAAAGCAACAAAGTCTAAAAGGATGGTTGTAGTATCAACAATTGAAATTAAAAAAGACCTTATTGTGAAACATGAAAGTGATACGCATGTGGTAGATCTGGAGGCCATGTTTAAGATGCTGAAGTCTACAGTGTGTGACTAGTAAATATAATTTTCACTTCATTATATATTATTTATATATATTATTTATTGCTTTCAAGTTTTAACTTCTTATTAGAGCATATAATTGTCTGATTTTTACATTAAATAATGTGTATTTGCAGTTTTAAGTTTATCAAAATGGGTCAGGTGATGAATTAAGACTTTCCATTATTTCTTGTTTTCATTATTAATTAAGCTAATTTCATTTAATTATGAAGTATTATTAAGCTTCAGATGTTGAAAGATTTGAAATCTGAGCCACCTCCTAGAATGAATTAAGTACAAAATACGATGCTCCACTCTAACTGTCACTTAATGATTTAAATGATTAATCAGCGGAAAAGCCAATTACTACAATTAATAATAAGCCAACAATTAATCAATACATCTTTAGCAAAAGGGAAACAAAATTCAAAACATATATTCTTCATCCTTTTATGAGATGTTCATCCTTTCATTATCCACAATCAAATAAATAGACACCAATGTAAACAAATTTCAGTATTCAATAATGGCTACAATTAGTTTCAAGACTTCCCAATTTGTCATTTCTTCCTGTGAATATATATGTATATAATCTATTAAATAATTATAAATATCTGTCTTTCTATCTTAGGTCACATCCACATCCAAGGATTAAATCCATTTCTCTGTACATATTTTGTAAAATGATGTGAATAGTCATTCAGATTACAGATTTGAAGTTTTAAATATACCATATTTACTCACATATAAGACGAGGTTTTTTTATTCATTTTTCATTGCTTCAAAAACCTAGGTCTTCACTTGCTTGTATAAGATGCTATAATATAAAGAATTCTTCACTTGCTTGTATAGGATGCTATACAAGCAAGTGAAGAATTCTTTGCATTTATGCAATAATTTTTGTGAACTGTGTGTGTGCATTTTTTACCGGATGCTCACACTCTGGTGTTTAAAAACAAAATATTTTATCTGGGTCATTTCAATTGTTCTTGTGTATTGTCAGGAGTAAAGATGAATAGCAATAGAAAAAGCTTTTGAATTGAATTCCAATTTAAAATTCCAAAATCACACGGAAGCTCAATATAAGTTTTTATCCATTCCCATGTGAAAATAGATGATTATTTGGAAATAATTTGGATAAACTTGTAAGTGTAATCAACGGAGAGTGGATTCGACTGTTAAGAATTGGCAAAAAAAGGTTCGCAATTGTCCAGCTTCACATGAACAAAAATTATGTTGTCAATTTTACAAGATTTTTCCTTAAAGTTTAAAATGCCTAAAAGTTTAAAAAGTTTAAAGTAATTTTTGCAGACAATGTGTGCATTTACGTTCATTTGATATTTTATTTGTGATTAAACAAAATAAAATTAGAATTCTATTAATAAATCAAATTTTCTTTATTTTGATGTTTAAAGTCACACCTCATCCTATATGCAAGGTCATCTTATATGCAAGTAAATATGGTATTTCTTTTTTACCTTCATACAATAATTATGATATATAATTGTATATTGCAAATGGAAATTAATCTAATCTACCTTTTCATCATTTTTTCAAGAAAATGTAAATCAATGGTGAGTACTAGTAGTAGTCAAACAATTAGATTATAAAAATGTATATGTTGTCAAGCATTTCCTGAAATATGGCAGCTACATAATCAAGTTCTGCAAATATGCCTACAAACACTAACAGTCAATTGCAGATACAACATTTAAATGATGATGGCATTCATTTTTTTTCATTCATTTTAATTTATTAGGTACAATATTATGTGCATTTCCTGGACCCGCTGTAGAGCATTACCAGGAAAAATTTTACAATAAGAGAATATATAATATACTTAAGATTGACAAAATATCATAAAATAATAAGATAAACTTAAAACTAAAATAACAAAAAAAAAAATATTAAATCTAACAGCAAAGTTTACAAACACATAAATTACACATTTACAAGATACATAAAAAGACACAACTGTCCTCTGTCTATATTAAGTCGACATAAAAAAAAAAAATAGCGTTGAATGTTTGGTACCAGGAAAATTAGTTGATGATTGAACCACAGGAAGGTAGAATCATGTAGCTGTGGAATATCGACTGGAATGGCAGTCATATTTGGTCCCAGTTGTGTAATAACATGATGAAAACTGTACACAGTGCATATTTAGGAAGTTATTAAAGTGAGCGTTCCCTGTAAAGTTCCAGGGAGCTTCACCGACCATGCACTAAACAGATGGAATCACAGCCTATAATGCACAAATAACACTATATGACAGGCACAACACAAATACTTGGAATGACACTAAGCACAGGTAGATGATGTAAATTTTTTTTTTTCTTGTAGAATAGGTGAAAGCACATCATGGTAGAATGAACTCAAGTAGACCCAGTGTGGGCAGATCCAGTATGAGAACACCGAACACTACACTTCTTTATTGAATTGGACAGCATTTGTGATTCTTAATCAAAATATTTATGTTAATTAATAAATTAATACAGATAGCCAATATATATAATGCTAAATGTAGCGTGTGCAACAGACAGACAAAACAGACTAAAAGTGTTCAGGGATGTTGCCCCTGAATGCAAGACAGATCATTCCAGATAGCACTAGCATATAAGCAATAGTGTTACCATTGAGAATTCACAGATGTATTAAAATAAACTAAAAGAAAACGCTACACGATCTCTAAACGCTGATGGCAGTTTAGAGATCGTGTAGACCACGGTTTAGAAAAATTTCATTGCAGAGACGACATTTCTCGCTTGCCACAGTTTAAACCAGGGGTCGCCAAAGTGGTCGATATCGACCCACAGGGGGCGATACAACATCATTGGGGGGTCGATGCGGCTAAGGGGGGGTCACACCTTTTTTTTTTGCTTATACAGAGACCACAACGTTTCTTTTTTTTTTTGCTCATACACATACACTTGTAATAAAACTTACAGTGGGGGTCAATGTGAGGCTTTGGAAAGTGGTTGGGGGTCAACGGTTAAAAAAGTTTGGCGACCCCTGGTTTAAACAATGATTAGAAACCAGTTATTCGACCTACTTTCTAGACTCCCTTGATAGCAGGTTTAGACACCATTTCACTTGAGTAGAAGTCACCATATTCATTTGTTGGTTGCAAAGTTTATGTTATAATGAATATTGTTCATTTAATAAATCTTGTAAATGGGAACAATCAAGAAAATTATTCATCTCGACAATTACGAAGAGAGAGGGTAATACGAGATCAGAATAATTTCAAATTTGGTATATATTTTCTAAATCTGGATTTGTTCGTATTTTAAATTGTATTGGCGACGAAATTAAGCATCTAGATGGAAGAGAATTGCTATCAACAACTGAACAACAATTGTTGATGGCATTACAACTATAATATTATCCAATATTCATTTTTCAGACTGATATTGGAAAATATCATAATAGTTGGTTATTCAGATAATATCAAGCACAACTATTTTACAACAGAAGAGGATATGTATTAATTAAAAATATAATAAATTTTAATAACAGATTTATAAGTGGAAATAGAAAAATTCACAAAATACCTAATTTTAACCAAAAACCACTAATCAAACTCAGCTTTTTATACTTAATGAACTGTTAAAACCACCTTCTGTTGCTGAGATGCATTTCTCAGCAACAGAAGGTGATTTTGATAGTTCATTAAATACCCAATGCAAAAAAAAATTGGAGAGAAAGAATCAAAATTGCTCAGTGATAAAAAAAGGAATTCCCCTGCAAGCAATTGTAAATTTAATAAAGAACCATCTTATGATACTTTGAGATAGTCCTCTTCACAAATAACAAAAAATGAGAACATCTGAACTTTCCAATTTTGTTGATTAAATTAATTTTTACTTTTCCAGCTCTTATAGAATATAAGTACTGTGATTATCAAATTTTGACCTCTCCTTTTTTTGCATTTCTCAACATTTTGACATTCCAGGAGCCAAAAAAATGTAAAAGAAATCTTATTAAATTGTGTATGTTGGTATATATATTGCATTATATCTCAGGACTGGATAAACTAAAAATCTTGAAACTTGGCAGGATTATTTTTATATATGGGACATGATGCTATTAAATTTTAATGGTTAAAGGTCAAGGGGGTAGGGAGTCACTTGTCATATCTTGAGTGTAGACAGATTTAATGAAAAGTTTACTTGTTAGTTATTGGTATTTACAATATTTTTAAAAACTCATCTCTACCCTCAAAATTAAGCCTTTTGCCTTTTTATAATAATAATTTTTAAAATAAAATCCCATAACAGATAGTGCAAAACACAATTTTAGTTTTGAGCTAATATGTTTTAGTGTTTTTGTAAACTTAAAATTTTTTAAATAGATGTTTTTAGCATAATTCNACTAAAACATATTAGCTCAAAACTAAAATTGTGTTTTGCACTATCTGTTATGGGATTTTATTTTAAAAATTATTATTATAAAAAGGCAAAAGGCTTAATTTTGAGGGTAGAGATGAGTTTTTAAAAATATTGTAAATACCAATAACTAACAAGTAAACTTTTCATTAAATCTGTCTACACTCAAGATATGACAAGTGACTCCCTACCCCCTTGACCTTTAACCATTAAAATTTAATAGCATCATGTCCCATATATAAAAATAATCCTGCCAAGTTTCAAGATTTTTAGTTTATCCAGTCCTGAGATATAATGCAATATATATACCAACATACACAATTTAATAAGATTTCTTTTACATTTTTTTGGCTCCTGGAATGTCAAAATGTTGAGAAATGCAAAAAAAGGAGAGGTCAAAATTTGATAATCACAGTACTTATATTCTATAAGAGCTGGAAAAGTAAAAATTAATTTAATCAACAAAATTGGAAAGTTCAGATGTTCTCATTTTTTGTTATTTGTGAAGAGGACTATCTCAAAGTATCATAAGATGGTTCTTTATTAAATTTACAATTGCTTGCAGGGGAATTCCTTTTTTTATCACTGAGCAATTTTGATTCTTTCTCTCCAATTTTTTTTTGCATTGGGTATTTAATGAACTATCAAAATCACCTTCTGTTGCTGAGAAATGCATCTCAGCAACAGAAGGTGGTTTTAACAGTTCATTAAGTATAAAAAGCTGAGTTTGATTAGTGGTTTTTGGTTAAAATTAGGTATTTTGTGAATTTTTCTATTTCCACTTATAAATCTGTTATTAAAATTTATTATATTTTTAATTAATACATATCCTCTTCTGTTGTAAAATAGTTGTGCTTGATATTATCTGAATAACCAACTATTATGATATTTTCCAATATCAGTCTGAAAAATGAATATTGGATAATATTATTGCTGATATTGGAAATTAATATTGAAATTTATGAAGTTAATTAATTTAACAGCTCAAATGCTGATAAACTTTGAAATTGAAACTATAATGAAATTTCATTTGTAATTGAAATTTTAAGTTTGATTCCTGTATCAACAGATAGATAATTTCTTATTGACCTTGAATTCCTGCCCATTTAATGTTTGGAATTGAATTACACTTTTGATTAGGTGACAAATTTCAATTATAAACAATTTTGAATTTGAAAAGTAATCCTGCCCAAAATTTTAAATTTCTTGATGTAATTGGTTAGAAAAAAATCAGAAACTAATGCTGATTTTAAAAACACTATAAATAGGCAGTCTCTGTTTAGTATATCTACTTTCCAACAAAATTTTGCACCATTTTATCATATTATAAGTACTGTACATTTATATTTTATATACTATATTGGCCTGAATATTAATCAATAGATGAGTTTTTGAAATCTTGAATTAATGAACTATGTAAACACTAGGTCTGAACATGAATATTCTCATTGGTCCATTAACAGGGATGCAAGGAATAGAATATAGTAATATTGAAATAAAGCTGTTTAAGTACTGTAATTTGTTGTTATTGATATATAATTTCATTGATTAATAATCCATATTTTGACTGAATTCTTGTTATCAATTATTGCACAATGCCATATCATTTATATTCACTACAGATTTTACGATATTGATCATCACTAATGTAAAATAATAAGGGCAATTCCATTTTCATGAAGGTGAGGAAGGGATAAGGTGACTGGTAATTTTGTGACAGCTTACCAGTTTAAAAATGCCAAAATTATCAAAAAGTCAAAACTGAAGGAGTTAGTATATAATTTTAGAAACAAAGGAACTGTGACTGACAATAGTATTTAAGATGTGAACTGTGTGATATTATCATAAATTTGGATAAAAAAAGTCTCTCTTCACAGCTAAAGCATCATATTAAATGTGCATATTTCCAAAAGGAAAGAAAGAAAGAGTTTTATTTTGGCATCATTAAACTCTGTAAAGGACAATGCAAGCAAGAAGAATGCATTTTTAAGTGATCTGGCTACAGTCATGGATTGCTCTTAAACAATGAACTAGCATTCAAAAAACTCTAGAAAAGTTTACTAAGGACTCAATCCCTGACCAAAGCAGAATAATACCCTGTTCGCACCGAGCATTTCGATCTCGATTGTGACCAAGGTCGGCGACTATGCTATGGTGTGACCTATCTTGACCATTTCAATCTTGACTGAAATGAGGTTCAACCGCAATCGACTCAAGAGAGTTCTTGAAACTAGATCTAGTTATAAGAGAGATCCCACAATCCCACGCACGTGAGAAAATACAAGGTGGCTGCAGAACACATGTCGTGCTATTGACAGAGAAATAAAAAAGACATTTTGAGAGATAACGACATCTGTCTATTATTAGATATATGGCAAGAAAAAGTATTTATTTCTAACCAAACATGAATTTTTGTTCTAATTCAAACAGGTAATTCAAACTTTGAGAAACAATCAATCTCCAAGTGATCCAACTCCTAAGATGCACAGACTGAAATCCTTTTTTTACACCTATTAACAAAGGAGAAAGGATTATTGGTTGTGAGAAATCCACTTTAGGCACCATTTTACAAGGATCCTTGAATGATTTGAAGACTAACGGAAATGATATTGTTTTTTTGTTAATAAACAGGACTCTTGAACAGGACTTTTATCAACTGTACATGAAGTTCCTGTTGAAGAGGAAAATTCTAATTTAAGAACTAAGATTTCTGAAACTGCAAATATGGAAATTCAGACACTCAGTAAACCTTTAAAAACAGAATAAAGTTTAATTATGAACATTTTCAGTCATTTTTTAAAATCATACTCAGATAGAATACAAAATCAAATTTATTGATAATAGAATATCATAAACAAGGCAAAATACACCAACATCCAGCACAAATTTAAGATAGCTAACAATAACCTCATGAGTTTTAATTCTGTAATTCCTCAAGAAACCAACCCTCATGACTGTTTAATTTTTTTAATCGTGAATATAAGTTTATTAATACAGATTTCAGAATTCCTCAAATGGAAAACTTGGCAGAGAAATTCATTGTATTACTTTATCTAGTTTGTACTTATGTAATATGATACTGATAAAGTTTTGGAAAAGTGGGAAGTCACTTGGATCAAGTGCTAATAAAAGTTCACTGTCTACTGATTTGTGTTAAATCAGGTGTGTTTGGCTTATTAATATAAATAGCTAATATTGCTGAGAAGATAGATAGATAGTCACAAAAAAAAAAATTCCCCAAATTTCTATCTGTTGATAAAAAAAATTCTCAATCTAGAAACACTAGGCAACATTGCATGAAAACTGCCATCAGTTCTCAACATAACTTATACAAACATCGCTAAACCGATTTTGTATTTTTTCTCCCAGCGGTTCTAAATTATTTAAATTAATTAATTTATTTATAATTATTAATGTTAATAAGAGATGGCACCTAACGCTTACCTCTAAAGCCAAATTGGTTATGTAATTCATTTAATAATTAGCCTTATACTAGCCCGATAGATTTTCGGCATTCGGTTGGTGTGTAGCTCAACATAACTTCTTACTTTCCTACCAAAACTTGCCATGTGACATAATAAAATTGCTAAGTATGTGGTACATAGGACTATCACTGCACATTCTGCTGTCAAAACACATTTAAGTTTGAAAAGTTAGCAATACACAGGTTCTGAAACTAAGTGTAAGAAATATTTTGCGAGATTGAATTATATTATAAAAAATTCTCAATCATTAACTTTTTTCTTAAAAATTGGTTAAACATTTTCATACTAAACATGTAATTTCTGTGAGGAATGATAAATAGTACTGAAACCAGATCTGTATAACATTATAAAATTGGTTCTAAGTTGAAAGCCACAGAAGTTACACAGCTCCAAATCAATCTGACAAAGGCTTTCGATTCAATAGATCATGGCTTACTTTGGAGGAAACTTTCAATGTTGAAATATTCCCTTGTTTTATTACAATTCTTAGTTTATTACTCTTCTAAAACATGTTTTATATTGATGATTATTTTAACAATGATTGTTTTATCAGTTTTGAGAAAGGTTTATGTCAGATCTTGAGTCCTATTCATTTCATTCTTATATTAATGATTCAGTTGACTGCTTTTCTGATACTTATCCTGGTGTTTGCATAAAAGGTAATTATTATTCATAGTTTCTTATATGTCAAGGATATTATAATTTTTGATGACTAAGTCAGCTTTACAATCTAAGCTTTATGATTTTTTAGATTACTGTAAATGAAATTACTTATTTATCAATGCTACTAAGACTAAAATAATTGTTTTCATCCTAGTAATTGTTTAAAGTCTTGCATTAAATTCATTATTCCCAACCAGGAGTTACTGATATCTTCTACAGTTAAATATTTAGACATTACATTTTCCTTCAACAAAAATTTTACTTATCATTGTAACCATCATTATACGAAATATTCTCAGACTATCCAAGAAATTAAATAACTTTTAATAAAGTTAAAGTAGGACAATTTTGTCCAACATTAAAACATGTTTTTTATTATTGATTCTATTGTTGACCAATTATATGGCTATCTTCTGCCTATTTGGAGTAATAAATTTGGACAGAATTGAGAAAAAATACAATAATAAAACCTGGATTATGTTAGAACAATCTATATCTGGAATTATACTCCACAAAGAATTTGGAATGCCACTTTATGTTGCTGTTATGATATATCAAATCTCACAAATTTTTGGCATTTTCTGTTGAGGCTATTGAAAGATTTGAAATGAAAAGTTTATGACTTTCAACTCTTGAAGATATCTAAAGAAAAAGACTACACTTGGCTTCCTTCTCTTTAAAAATTTCTGGGCGGTTTGGGTTTTTCATGTTTTCTATGCTCAGCCCCCAAATGGCTAAGAGTTGTTCAACAGATATTGTACACACACTAATGTGAAATTATAACAGGATAGGTTAAAACTTGCTACCTCATTAAGCTAAGATCTGTCATTACCCTCGTCGCCATCAGTGTATCTTTTTTATACAAAGCAAATTACCATGCTAAGTCTAATTTTACAACTAAAATATAACAAATATCATTTATTATTTCTTTGTAAATATATTAATTTAGATATTAATAAACTATGCACCTTATGTGATATTATTCCCAATTGTGTTAGAATGATAATATATGTTTTTGTTTCTTGTAGAGCTCTGGAGCCTTTCTGCAGTTATGGAAACATTGTAAACCAAGGGTGGCCAGCATGAGGCCTGCGGGCCGCATGCGGCCCACCTGGAGTCGTGTTGCGGCCCGCGGAGCTTGGTCAAATGAACGTATATGTTAACTTTATTATACATATCACCAAATGAACATTAGAAGAGTTAAGAAGGTTTGGAAGAATTCTATGAAATGTATTTGGACAAGGATAAATATCCTGCGTTTTAGAAACATGCTCTGTCGATGGTTTCATTATTTGGAAACACTTATGCGTGTGAACAACTTTTTAGTCGCATGAAGTACATCAAATCACAAGTGAGAACACGAATTACTGATGTTCATTTGGAAAACTGTTTGCGTGTAGCGACAACATTAGTCGAGATCAATTTTGATGCACTTAGTTCTGTAAAACAAAGTCAGATGTCTCATTTTTAAATATTTTTAAATTGTCTAATAAATATGTTTCTCGGTTATTGAATAAGTGATTCTCAATTATGTTTAATTTTCTTCAAAAAAAATAAATATACCTATTTTTT